>NW_028270145.1:27694214-27994214 GCF_037043375.1 Chiloscyllium plagiosum
AAGTTCACTAAGTTGGTCCCCCTGGGGTGAAAAGGTTACCGTATGATGAGAGACCGAGTGAATTGAGATTATATTCACTGGAGTTTAGAAGAATATGAGATAACCTTATCGAAGCACAGAAGATGACAGTGGGTCTTTCAGGGCTGGATACTGAGACATTGTTTCCTTCTCTTGTTGGGGTATTTGGAACAAGGACACACAATCTCCGGTTAAGCAGATATCATTCAGGACTGAGAGGAGGAGAAATTTCTTCATTCCTAGGGGAGTGAATCATTGGCATCGTCTTCCCCCCAAAGGCTTTTGGATGTTCCACGCCTTGGTTGTACTGAACAGGCTCGATGAACTTTGTGGTCTCATCCTGCTGCTATGTTTTGTTAAAAATCACACAACATCAGGTTATAGTCCAACAGGTTTATTTGGAAGCACTAGCTTTCTGAGCGCTGCTCCTTCATCAGGTGGTTGTGATGAAGGAGCAGTGCTCTGAAAGTTAGTGCTTCCAATTAAACCTGTTGGACTATAACCTGGTGTTGTGTGATTTTTAACTTTTAACTAGTCCGACACCGGCATCTCCGAATCCTAACTATCTTTTGTGTTCCTGTTTGTTCACTCTCTTAGTGTACCTGATTGAACACCTTTTCCATTCCCCTGTTCCTTTCTCAGACCTTAAATTATATTAAGATCAGGAATGTAAAGACTGTAGCTTTTAATTTTTGTGATTTTTTTTTAATTGCGAAATAAAATGAGAAAAGACCTGTTTTAAAACCAGAGATTGAGAGGATCACTGCCTAGAACATAGAACAATACAGCGCAGACTAGGCCGTCTGGCCCTCAATGTTGCGCCGACCTGTGAACTATTCTCAGCTCGTCCCCCTACACTATCCCAAAATCATCTTATGTGCTTATCTAAGGATTGTTTAAATCTCCCTAATGTGGCTGAGTTAAAGTTGCCTGGTACAAAAGTAAATAATATGACACTTGCATTGTGAATAAAGTTAAGAATCACACAACACCTGGTTATAGTCCAACAGGTTTAATTGGGAGCACTAGCTTTCGGAGTGCCGTTCCTTCATCAGGTGATTGTACACCCCAGTCCTACACCGGCATCTCCAAATCATTGTGAATACTGTTTGTACAGCAGTGTTTGCAGAGGAACTGCAGCTAAAGGGCTGTACATAAATGGAGATCTGCTTGGCAACAGGAAAAGCAGATTGGTTTGTGGATCAGTGACCAGTTACCAACGACAAAAGTCTTCTGCCTGCCAACAGCAATGTGATTGGCTCTCAGGTAGCTGAGCAGTGCGGGGCTCTCAATAAGAGCCTTCAGACCACCAGCAATGCTCTCTCTGTTCTCCAGAGTAAAAGCCACTTCAAGTCTGAAGAAAACCAGTTTATTTTTCCTCTGGCAGTTGCTGTAGGCTGTAACTTTTAGCCAGTAAGACACAGGTCTTTCTTTGATGAACCAGCCACCCTGTGTCTTTTGCAAACCAGTAAGAGCTCCTGGAAAAAGGAAGACTAAGACGCGGCATTTTGATCCACAGGAGAATCAGAGCAACAGATTCTGGGAACAAAGATTGCCAACTGCTGTCCCAGTTTTCCTTCCATCCATAATTTGTGTTTTATTGTTCCCCTGCTTACATCTGTCTGTATCCAAGGGGGAGTGTATAAGTTTTAATTAGTGGAGTTTTACGCTGACAGTGCATAACTGTTTACCTGTAGCTGGAATCAATTTATTTCTACTAAAAGGCAATTTGTGATAAGTGCAGAAACCTGCTTCCATGCTTTCTATTAAACTGTGTCCAGGAGACGTTGGGGAATTTTGTGCACTTTTACAAATCCTCAACTTCTATGATGACTCCGGGAATAGTGGGGAACACTTGATTTCCAGTGGACTACCCCAGCAAGGTGTGACAGGAAACATTGTTGTTCCCAAGATTCACTGAGTTGCCCCACTGGTCTCGCTGTGCACATATCCTGATCTATTTGACCGCTCAAGCCGATCAATTAATTTTCCCACTTCCACGATAACTCTTACTCTTTCTCCATCATTTCGAGGGTGGCTTTAGCAGCTTCCGGGTCCTTCTTCTGAAACGTTTGGTAGAAAGACAAGGATTCAAAGAAGCCTTTGATCCACAAGACTGGCACCAATTGCTTGAATGAAATGCTATCGACTCTGGAAAAGAAATAAAACATTCCTTTTCAAATGTGGAAACAGGAAGTGCAGGTAACACTTGGCAGGTCAAGCACTGACCCTACTTCCATTGATGGTATCGATATGATTATTAACTTAATCAAAGTCCATCCCCTCCCTGATTTGCCAGCACTGAATCACATTTATTAGCCCATTCTTCCAACTCATCAATTTTCTTTCTGCAGCCTGCTTCAGTTTGCCAAAGAATGAACTGTGCCTCCTGTTTTGAAAAGTAATTTTCCAGGCGTAGAGACAACTCACTTTGTTGCCCTGAATTCCGACTCGGTTAGAGTCAAT
Organism: Chiloscyllium plagiosum; assembly: GCF_037043375.1. NCBI lineage: Eukaryota > Metazoa > Chordata > Chondrichthyes > Orectolobiformes > Hemiscylliidae > Chiloscyllium > Chiloscyllium plagiosum. Next base: position 27,696,699 of record NW_028270145.1, read on the forward strand.
TCTTCACACAGAGAAAGGTCTGAAAGTAGAGAAGGGTGAATTTAATTGTCCAAAATACTGCCTCTCCCACCAATGACTACACCCAGTTCACATTCGAGGCTGGAGTCCTCAAAGACTTTGGCCTTTTGTTTAAATATTGGTCTAATGGGTAGATTGGTTTAGTGTGTTGCTTTAGTACACTGGATGGCTCAATAGGTTTGAGTATCATGGCCTGGTCTGCCCTCTGCTGTCACAAATCTGTAAGTGCTCTTTTAAACTCCTGCTGTACTAAGAATCAAAGCTCAAACTGAATAAACCGATGACATTCGGAAAATAATTATACTGCTTTTTAAATCATTTAAAAATTATGTTTTGGACCTCTGTAGTCTAAATTAATCCTTGAATCTAAAAGCTGGATTTTAAGACACAAATCAAGATCGTTGTGAAGACAGGATGAGATTTCCTGTCTTGGCTGTGGTGAGATTAATGGCAAGTATGATGACGAAATAGAGGGAGCGTGTAAAAGAAGGTCAGGTCCTCAGCTTTAGGAAAAGCTGTCTCGATTTTCCCCTCAAACTGTAAACGGTGACTTCTGAATCTCACTGTTCAGTGGGCCTACCTTATTTCCCATCCCCTTGAAGCAACAACTTGCCAGACTTACATTCCACTCTCTTCCTCTCCACTGAGAAATTAGACAGCACGGTGCAGAAAGAGACCATTCAGCCCAGTGAGTCCTGCACCGACCCTCCAAAGAGCATCCCACCCAAACCCCATAATCTTGCATTTCCCATGGCTATTCCGTCTAGCTTGAATGTCCCTGGACACTATGGGGGAATTCCCCATAGCCAGTCCACTGAACCTGCACATCTTTGGACTTTCCGCAGACATGGGGAGAATGTGCAAACTCCACACAGACAGTCGCCCGAGGGTGGAATCGAACCCGGGTCCCTGGCGCTGTGAGGTAGCAGTGCTAACCACTGAGCTACTGTACTGCCCATCTGCTACTGTTTAAGATGGGTACATGCAAATTGGGAGCACTGTGCCACCCATGGCTGTGACCTGGCCATCATGGAGCTGCCTCTCCCACAGAATGTCCCTGTATGTTCCACAGTTACCACCAGCCTCCTTAACTTTTCACCCACGCAAGGCAGCATCGACAAACTACCCATCTCGCCAAACCATGACTTCTGTTCTCAATCCAATTCAGATACCACTTTCAGGTCTTTAACACATTACTTGGAGCTGATGGACTTGCATGTTTCCACAAGGTAACATTGTGCAGGTACAGATGCATATTTTATGCACCTACACAGAATGTTTCTGCACGAACATGGACAGGCACATCTTATCATAGAGTAGAATCCCTTCAGTGTAGAAACAGGCCCAACAAGTTCACACCGACCCTCCGAAGAGTATCCCACTCAGACCCATTCCCCGACCCTATTACTCTATTAATGCATCTAACCTACACATCCCTGAACACTAAGGCAATTTAGCATGGCCAATTCACCTAACCTACATCTTTGGATTGTGGGAGGTAACAAGTGCCTCATCATCCTCTCTGAATGACCTTTCTCCCTGTGGATGGCTAATCTTACCAATGCACCCTGTCCTGTTGAGCCCTTTTACACTATCCTGCTGCTGGATTGATCAATAAACCTACTCTGCATTTCCCTTCGGATTCTCCACTCACTCCTGCACAAGGTTCTTCCTTTGGCCTCTTGTTGTTGACTGAAATCTGGGGCTTCCTCCTAACTGCAGCTTCCCTGCCTAGCGATAGCCTCCATCACCTCCCCCACTCAGACATGTGGCCTTTATCACCAAAGTCTTACCTTGGCCCAGTCACCCAGCTCCTCTGATATCTTCCCCTCCACTAAGCAGCTCTACTGGTGCTAATCCTTCAACCTCACCTATAAACATCTTCATTCCCTACTGTCGTCCTGATCCTGAGGTTTCTCCGAGATTTCCTTCCCACCCACCCTCTCTGCACTGAGTGACTCCTAATTCTTGGCAGTTTTAACCTCCATCTTCCTTTTGTTGTTGAGACCGTGTCATCTTTATGGTGGTGTCGGCTGTGACTTTGTCCCTGAAATGAAATGTGCTCAGAAACTTGACCAGTTCCTGAATCGGACTCACCATGTAAACAGTGGCTGCAAGAGCAGGTCAGAGGCTAGGAATATTGCAGTGAGTAACTCACCTCCTGACTCTCCAAAGCCTGTCCACCATGTGCAAGTCCGGAGTGTGATGGAGTACTCCCACTTGCCTGGATGACTGCAGCTCCAACAACACTATAGAAGCACCATGCCATCCAGGATGAAGTAGCCTGCTTGATTGGCACTACATCTACAAACATCCCCTCCCTCCACCACCAGTGCTCAAGAGCAGCAATGTGTGTATTATCTACAAGTTGCACTGCTGCAGAAATTCACCAAAGATCCTCAGACAGCAGCTTCCAAACCCACAACCACTTCCATTAAGAAGGAGAAGGGCAGCAGATACATGGGAACACCACCACTTGCAAGTTCCCCTCCAAGCGACTCACCATCTTGACTTGGAAATATACCATCGTTCCTTCACTGTCACTGGGTCAAAATCCTGGAATTCCCTCCCTAAGGGCATTGTAGGTCAACCCGCAGCTCACCATCACCTTCTCAAGGGCAACTAGGGACCGGCAATAAATGCTGGGCCAGCCAGCGACAACCACCTCCCATGAGTGAAAAGGACAAAAATGTATGAAGCTGAGGAGAAGGAGAAAGACCCTGACAATGATGGTGTGATGGATCATTGCGATTCTCTGATGTGTGACAGTGAAGACACCCCTACCCCCAACATCCATCCAGGATCATAGGGCTCACTGCAAGAGCTGGGGGAGAAAGCAGAGACAAATGTATAGGCCAATGGGGCAGAAAATGTCTGACAATTCCTGTCCAATCTCTTTAGTCAATTGACATCCGTCCTAGAGATTTGATTTGTAATGTACGACACCTGCTCATTGTATGGTGTGATCTCCTTTAACCAACCCAACCCAACATTACAGAGAATGTGGTTTCAGGGGGACAGGATAAAACCCGCCTTGTAACATCAACCAATGTCTCTTTTGATGCATGTGGACAGACACAGCGTGAGCGATAACACTCAGGGATGTCTGCGTACACACTGGAAACATTTAGCCCAGCTGAAGAAAGTTGCAGATTGATAATCCAAGCAGATTGAGAGGTTTTGATGGGGATGTTTAATATATCGATAGTGAGATTGTATTTCCTCTCACGGGTTTTGGAACAAGGGCACAGAACATGAACATTAAAGCTCAATAATTCAGCAAGTACCTCTTCACCGTTCCTTAAAGCTTAAATCTAAGATAGTCTGTTGCATTAATATAAAACAAAGAACTGTGGATGCTGGAGACCTGAAACAAACAAAATTGCTGGAAAAACAGCAGGTCTGGCAGCATCTGTGGAGAGAAAGCAGAGTTAACATTTCAGGTCCAGTGACCCATCTTCAGAACTGTTGTTAGCCTCAATATCTGGTCTCACCTCTCTTTATCAGGGAATGTGATAGCATCAAATATTTCCTTGTATTCATTCCGAACAATCTGAGTCCTTTCACTCTCATAGGGAGCCAGGGTCTTCAGTGTCTGGGAACAGGAAGTGCAAGAGAAAACTGGTCATGCTATCATTCAATACCCACCAAGAAGTGACTGACTATTATGTGTATGGGTTACAAGGATGTGTGGCCCTGATTGCACCCATATCCCTCTGCCATGACAGAGAAGCAGCAGAATAGATCCAGATTTTGTTTTCATTTGTTCCTTAGATCTGAGTGTCTCTGGCTGTGCCAGCATTTATTTTTCCATGCTGAATTGCCCTTGAGATGGCAGTGGTGAGTTATCTTTTTGAACAACTGGAGTCTTCAGAGAGTAGATACACACACTGTGCTGTCTGAGAGGGAGTTCCAGGATTTTGACACTCATGATGCAGGAATAGAGATACAGTTCAAAGAGGCATGTACTGATCAGTTTTAGGACCACTGCTCTGGGCTTGGGTGTACAGAACATACCCCAGACTTGGGTGTGCAGAGCATTGTTGCAAAGTTTGCCAATGACATAAAACTTAAAAATGCAGTTGTGTCATAGAGTACATCTGGTGGTTTTAGCTGCCTATCACAATGTTAACCATGTCAACGTAAAATACAGAAGAAAGTCCTGCAGGGGCCATGAGATTAAAATCAGTACAACAATTGGTACTCCAGTCAGTAGAAATCTACAGCCTCTATTTGGAGTCAGAGTCACAGAGATGTACAGTACGGAAACAGACCCTCCGGTCCAACCCGTCCATGCTGACCAGATATCCCAACCCAATCTAGTCCCACCTGCCAGCACTTCCAAACCTTTCCTATTCAAATACCCATCCAGATGCCTTTTAAATGTTGCAATTGTACCAGCCTCCACCACTTCCTCTGGCAGCTAATGTCATACATGCACCACCCTCTGCATGAAAAAGTTGCTGCTTAGATCTCTTTTATACCTTTCCCCTTGCACCTTAAACCTCTGCCTCTAGTTTCGGAGTCCCTCACCCTAGGAAAGAGACCTTATCTATTTACTCCTATCCATGCCCCTCATGATTTCATAAAGCTCTATAAGGTCATCCCTCAGCCTCTGATGCTCCAGGGAAAGCTGCCCTAGCCCATTCAACCTCTCCCTTTAGCTCAAACCCTCCAACCCTGGCAACATCCTTGTAAATCTTTTCTGAACTCTTGAAGTTTAACAACATCCTTCCTATGGGAGGGAGACCAGAATTGCACACAGTATTCCAAAAGTCACCAACCCATGATTTCATTAGTGCTGCTTTCTCAGCGTCTCCAGCCATGACATACTAATCAAGTTGAAGCCTGTGCTGCTGGTCCTTCCTCTCTGCACGGATATCCCTGACTTCATAAACCCTGTGGCGGCGTGATGAGGCCTTTAGGTGGTCACAACTGGGTGCAGCGTGAGCCTCCATGGTGGTGGGTGGTAGGGGCCAGGCAGGTTGCCTGTTGGCATTCCCACACAGAACCTAAATATTTACAGAATCAGGCTTAAATGGAGGGATATGGATCATGGGTAGGCAGTAAGGATTAGGTCAATTTGGCATCATATTCAACATACCTTTGTGGGCCGAAGGGCCTGTTCCTGTGCTGTACTGTTCTATGTTCTCTGTTCTATGATAACCACTACAACTGTTGATGTGGAAAAAGAAACACAGCAACCCTGTCCTCTTCTTGTCAGGTTCCCCATATTTACTCTCTGTTGACATTGCACTCCATTTCTGACCACACTGGCAACCACTCACTAACTGGTGACATGGTGGCTCAGTGGTTAGCACTGCTGCCTCACAGAGCCAGCAACCTGGGTTTGATTCCACCCTCGGGTGACTGTCTGTGCGAAGTTTGCACATTCTCCCCGTGTCTGCGTGGGTTTCCTCCAGGTGCTCCAGTTTCTTCCCACAGTCCAAACTTGTGCAGGTTAGGTGGATTGGCCATGCTCAATTATCCCATAGTGTTCAGGGATATGCAGGCTAGGTGGGTTAGCTATGGGAAATGTTGGGTCTAGTTGAGTCTGGTCTTTGGAGGGACAGTGCAGACTCAATGGGCTGAAAGGCCTCTTTCTACCCATTAGGGATTCTATGAACTGATCATGAGTATCTGAAAGGAAGACTGGGGGTTCAAACCAGTATGCTGAGCTCAGCGCTGACCATGTTCACCCACCAGGACTGAGTAATTCAAGAACCTATTCCACTGGTGGAGGTAGGGTTCTTATCAACGACAGCAGCAGAATGCTGAAGGGCTGATGCTCCAATTGTCTCAGTGGGGGGCCCATTCTTTCTGTGAGTCAGACAATCTGACTGTTAACTAACTGCGGTTGTTTGATCAGGGCTTCATCAGAGCACAACTCTCCCCACTGTCTGCCAAACCAATTATAGTGAGTCAGTGTCCAACAGCACTGTTCCCAAACATCATCCTCCCCTTTACAAAAATACCGTCGATATTACAATAGACAATAGACAATAGGTGCAGGAGTAGGCCATTCTGCCCTTCGAGCCTGCACGACCATTCAATATGATCATGGCTGATCATCCTTAATCAGTATCCTGTTCCTGCCTTATCCCCATAACCCTTGATTCCACTGTCCTTGAGAGCTCTATCCAACTCATTCTTAAATGAATCCAGAGACTGGGCCTCCACTGCCCTCTGGGGCAGAGCATTCCACACAGCCACCACTCTCTGGGTGAAGAAGTTTCTCCTCATCTTTGTCCTAAATGGTCTACCCTGTATTTTTAAGCTGTGTCCTCTGGTTCGGGACTCACCCATCAGCAGAAACATGTTTCCTGCCTCCAGAGTGTCCAATCCTTTAATAATCTTATATGTCTCAATCAGATCCCCTCTCAGTCTTCTAAACTCAAGGGTGTACAAGTCCAGTCGCTCCAGTTTTTCAGCGTAAGGTAGTCCCACCATTCCAGGAATTGACCTCGTGAACCTACGCTGCACCCGCTCAATAGCCAGAATGTCTTTCCTCAAATTTGGATATCAGAACTGCACAAAGTACTCCAGGTGCGGTCTTACAGCTGCTCCAGGGCCAGGGCCCTGTACAGCTGCAGAAGAACCTCTTTGCTTCTATACTCAATCCCTCTTGATATGAAGGCCAGCATGCTATTAGCCTTCTTCACTACCTGCTGTACCTGCATGCTTACCTTCATTGACTGGTGTACAAGAACACCCAGATCTCTCTGTACTGCCCCTTTACCTAAATTGATTCCATTTAGATAGTAATCTGCCTTCCTGTTCTTGCCACCAAAGTGGATAACCATACATTTATCCACATTAAACTGCATCTGCCATGCATCTGACCACTCACCTAACTTGTCCAGGTCACCCTGTAATCTCCTAACATTCTCCTCACGTTTCACCCTGCCACCCAGCTTAGTATCATCAGTAAATTTGCTAATGTTATTACTAATACCATCTTCTATATCATTAACATATATTGTAAAAAGCTGCGGTCCCAGTACTGATCCCTGTAGTACCCCACTGGTCAGTGCCTGCCATTCTGAAATGGAGCCATTTATCACTACCCTTTGTTTCCTGTCAGCCAACCAACTTTCAATCCAACTTGGTACTTTGCCCCCAATACCATGCGCCCTAATTTTGCTCACTAACCTCCTATGTGGGACTTTATCAAAAGCTTTCTGAAAGTCCAGGTACACTACATCTACTGGATCTCCCTCGTCCATCTTGTGAGTTACATCCTCGGAAAGAAGAAACATTTCGTACAATTAGTTTGGACCGCAGGCAGTGAAAGGAGGGATGATCCAAACCCCATGTTACACATAGATTGATCCTATTCTCTTACAGTTGCTCAGTTAGCCGCAGTCCGCTACCTACCTGTTGGACAATCTGGATCAAACGCTCAGAGCAGTCATTGTAATGTACTTCAAAGGGAACTCGGTAGCAATAGAGAGCCAGGCAGCCTTTGGGTTTTAAAACCCTGTCAACTTCCTTCATGAACTTCTCCAAGTCAAACCAATGTGCGGCCTCTGCTGCTGTTATCAGGTCGACAGAACTGTCCTCGAATCCCAGTTCCTCCGCCAGGCCCTGTCTGTGAAGGGAATCGACAAACACAGGAATACAACAGCTTCAGTGGCATTTATTTGGGTATCTCTGGGACACCTTCTACCTCAGTAGGCATTCATTGATTGAGAGCAAATTATTGTGGGATCCTTACCGTGTGGAAAGCAGGCCATTCAGCCCATCGAGTCTGCACCGACTCTCCAAAGAGCATCCCACCCAGACCCAATCCCCACCTATCCCTGTAGCCCTGCAGTTCCCATGGCCAGCCTTGGGAAGGCCAGCCCACCTGACCTGCACATCCTTAGATTGTGGGAGGAAACCCACTGGACATGGGGAGAATGTTCAAACTCCACACAGTCGCCTGAGGATGGAATCAAACCTGTGAGACAGTGGTGCTAACCGCTGAGCCACCGTGCTGGGATATTGGGATATTGGGATAAGATGATTGGAAGCCAGTTGAGGATCTACCCGGGATACGTTTTGTGGGGGGGGGGGGGTGCTATGCCCAAAGACTGCCTTTGATCCAGCCCGCTTACCCCCACCAATGCTCTTCCTAGCTGCCCCTTCAGTAAACTCAAATTTGTTTCTTTCAGATTCCCAGGGGAGAATCACTATTCAGTTTGTTCATTGTCATGAAACATTTTCCAGGGTGAGGAACTATAAGGAGTTCAGTGCGGGAGTAAATGATGACTGGGACAAGAGGTGAAAGCCAGAACAGCAGGAAGGAGGTGTTTTGGATGGCTGGCCCTTATTTGGGGGGGTTCTGGTTAATGTGAAGCCAGGAGACCTAATCACAGCTGGGTGTCTGGAGATGGCCCAGAGCATTGGTTGTGAAATGTGTTTGGTTCAAATAAACTCTTTCCCAAACAAATCTTTGGCATCCTGATCGAGGCAGTGGCAGAATGTCTCAATCCGATTGTTTTACTATGTGAGAATTTCAAACAGTGCAATCTTCATGTGTATGTTTCGGCTCAGCTTGGAATGAAATTCACTCTTTAATATTTCCGTGCCATTGTTCAGTCCTGGCTATCCCACGATGCAGTGCAGTGGTTCTCCAACTTGTGCATTTGTGACGACACCCCTCCCCCTCCCTCACCCCAGTCTCAATGATAAAACAATGTAATTCTGGGAACATGGAAAAAAGTGTTTGAATGTTACTTTGAAGGGGATGGCTAATCATTTACAGCTGGAAATGAGATAGGTGTTTCTGTTGTCTGTTGCGGGGTCTGTCTCTCTGTGTGAGCTCTCCTTTTGTGGAGGGGTGGGTAGGTGGGTAGGGGTCAGGCGCACTCTCCTGCTGATTGGGCAGTCAACCTAGAACACATGCCTCCCATTTCACATTGTGCCACCCCTACCGAATCTCCGGGGTGTGCTGACCCCAGTTTGAGAGCCAATGACTGAATTCCAGCAGAAATGTGACAATCCCTGGATGTTCCATCCTGTTGCGACCTGGGGAGGGGGAGGGAGCTCGAAGTGGGAGTGGAGGGTGTGTTGGTTCGGGAGGGATTGCTATGGAAGAAAGGGATGTGAAGTGCAGGAATGTCTGGTTTTAACAGAGACAGGATCTGAGGGATTAATGTCTGCGGTTGGCTTTGGGGGACTGAGACTGGATGTGGCCAGAGACAGGCAGGGGTGATGGATGAGAGTGAGTTCAGAACAGACTTACCAGGACTTTTCACTGGAGTGCATGAGATGGACCTTATAGAGATTTATGAAATCATATGGGTACAGATAAGGTGAAAGGCAAGTGTCTTTTCCCTAGGTTGAGGGATTTCAAGACAAGGGGAAAGTTTTACAGAAGACAACGAGGCGCATTTGTTTTGTGTGGAATGAACTGCCAGAGGAAATGGTGGATGTAGGTTACAGTTACAACATTTAAACGACATTTGGATAAGTACATGGATAAGAAATGTTTGGAGGGATTTGGGCTGAGCGCAGGCAGGTGGGACTGGTTTAGTTTGGGATTCTGGTCAGCATGGAATGGTTGGACAGGAGGGTCTGTTTCTGAGCTCTATGACTCTATGCCTGAGCCTGTTTAGTTCTATGGAATTCAGTCCCCCCTGAGCACAGTCTCCCATTGCCATCAACGGGGCTCAGATTGGAGGGATGCTTTTCGGTGTCCATTAGTTACCTGTAAGAGACGTTATCAGGTCCATCCACCTTCTTCGCCTCTTCAATCTGAGCTTCACTCACATCAATCCCAACCACCTTTTCAAAGTAAGAAGCCAATCCCCTGGTGCTCTGACCTGAGCCGCATCCAATATCCACTGCCAGGGTGAATGGCTTGCCCTTCTGAAAAAAGAACCACGTTTTTAGTTAAACACACCCCTGCTAACCCACCCCCCCTACCTGAGAATTTCTGTGCTGAGTAATCCCATGTCTAATTGCTGGAGTCGCACAATGTACGATTGGAGGGCTTGAGCTTGATAGGGAGAAGCTGAATAGGCTGGGACCATTTTCTCTGGCGCATTGGAGGCTGAGGGCGACCGTGTGAAGGCTTATAAAATCATGAGGGGCACGGATAGGGTGAATAGCCAAGGTCTTTTTCCCAGGGGTGGGTGAGTCCTCAACTAGAGGGCATAGGTTTAAAGTGAGAGGGGAAAGATTTCACAGGAACCTCAAGGCAACTTTTTCACACAGAGGGTGGTGCATGTGTGGAATGAGCTGCCAGTGGAAGTGGTGGAGGCTGGTACAATTGCAACATTTAAAAGGCATCTGGATGGGCACGTGAATAGGAAGGGTTTAGAGGGATATGGGCCAAGTTCTGGCAAATCGGACTAGATTAGGTTGGGATATCTGGTCGACATGGACGAGTTGGACCGAAGGGTCTGTTTCCGTGCTGTACACCTCTATGTTTCCACCCCCAACTTGCGTTTATATTGCACTGTTAACCTAACCAATTGTTGAGCCAAATTTCACATGGGGGGTACATAAGGAGGCAATATAGGGGACGTTGTAGGGGTCCCAAAGGTCAGTCAAAGAAGTAGGTTTTCAGCAGCGTCTTAGAAGATGAGGTTAAGGGAAGGAATTCCAGAGCTTCGGAGCCAGGCAGCTGAAGGCAAGTCCACTAATAACAGTTGATGAATTAACAGAACCAGCAATGAACTGCTAAGAGACAAGGACATGCTGTTATACAGGAATTGAAAGCAATTAGCCATGTATGAGGGAAGAAGGAGTCACTGCTACAGAAGCAAAACTGTTTTAACAATTGCTTGATAACTGACTGCCTTATGCCACAAGGACAAATGATTGCCCTGAAGGAGAATTTAAGGAGTTAATCACAGCAAAGTTGTGTCTTCTGTCAGTCAATGCCAAATATAACAAGGAAGCTACTTCTGATAAAAAAAGGCAAGCTGCAGGCTTGCACTATTGATTATGAACGAATATAAACGATCATCCGTGGTGTTACATCATGAACTTGAAGGACAGAAAACAATATAAGAATTCAAATCCAGGCTTCTTCAGTAGCAGAACTCCCGGAGAACAACACGGCACAAGGATTGAATTCTAGACACATCCAGAGACTGACAATGTTGGTTGGAATCGTAGATAATTCTATCATTAATCAGGTAACAGCTCAAATGGGTTATGAGACTTAAGTTGCTTACTTGAGGAGTCCTGTGACGTTTGATTACTCACATTTCAAACTTCCAGTGAAGAGAAGTCTATCTTTTTTTTAAATCTGTGGGCTGCTTGCAAAGGAGATACATTTTGCTCAGACCGCATGGACTGGTTCATGCGGACTCTCTTACACAGCCTGCTTACCCAGGTACAGCTGCGAAATTGTTCCCCACTGAAACATTCAACTCATATAAAACTTTAGTTCCTATTTCTAACTACATAAACATGGGCCACAGATTGTTGATATCAGCGGGATTGATGATGCAAAAGCTACGCACAAAACCCTGGAGTGGTTCTTGCACAGAGGGAGGCAGTTGTACTCGTTGTGTTCACTCCAGCTCTGTGTTAGTCCCCATCCCCTTGCCTCATGTGTTAGTCCCCATCACACAATCCCAGTCCCCTCCTGCCTGTATCCTAAACTCTAGTTGTCAAGAATGGTAATGTTTGACAATTCCTTGCAAGGATGCCACTTGTAGTCTGCCTGCTCCTATTGAAGGGCCTTGGAACTTACACAGATGCATTTGAAGACAGCTTTGACTCTTTTTCTCCCCCCAGTTCTGGAAATTTACACGTCATTTACAGCTAACTAACCATAACAGCTATGGTCTCTCATGGGCAGCTGGGTGACAGCAAAGGACAGTTTATGGATCCACATGACCATCAGAAAGAAAAGAAAAAGTGCCGAAGGGTTGCAGTTACATTATCAGTTACTATCAACGCAACAGAGCGGAAATTCGCCCCACTCAGATAACAAACTGGGACTCACTAACACATCAGGATAGCAGCAGCAAACAAACCTATTGCTGAGATAATCACTTTCCAAATCCTGACAAGTCAAGGCTGTTGACCTTTGCTGTGCCTATCTTAAGCTGACCTCTTTATCTCCCGGGGAGCCGCTCCGTTTTATTTCTCCACGTTCTCACCTTTCTCTGCAAGTAGTCGAGGATGAGATTGCGGATTTGGAAGGGTGAGGGAAGCCGGTATTTCAGGTACAGGGCAACATGTTCACGCTCTTCAAACAGCCGCGACGCCATCTTGCCGCAGCTCCTGTGGCCAATAGCTGTCCGCAAAAGCGGCTCTCCCAGTCTGTTAATAAACACTCAGTGAGATTAAAGGGTGTGATTCTAACCCATCCATCGTCTAGTAAATGCTTTCACAGCACTGCTTTCCACAGCTGAAACATTCCATTCAAGTGTAAGAGTAACTAATTAATTAATGCAGATGGTTGAATGCAAAGCAAGAGTAAGCTGCTTTTCCTCTTGCAAATTAATGAGTGTTTTCCGTGAGTTGCATGAAAGACTGCTAGAGATAACAGAAGCCTAGTTATTGGACTATGCCCTGTGTATGAAGCAAAGGACATTGTAAAGGACACTACCTGCATTTATATGGCTCTGTTCAACAACAACAGCAACAATCTGTATTTAATTAGCACCTTAATGTAACTAATAAAAATTGTCAAAATACACAAAACTATTGGTGTGGATAGAGGATCGGCTAATGGGCAGGAAACAGCGAATGAGCTAAGGGGTCCTTTTCCCTTGTAACCGGTGAGCTTCCACAGGGATTAGTACTGGGACAGCAACTGTTTACAATACATATTCCTGACTTGGAGGATATTGGTAGGTTAAGTAAGTGGACAAAAAGTTGACAAATGGAGTATAATGTGAGAAAATCTGAAGTTGTTCATTTTGGAAGGGAGAACAAATGAACAGAGTATTATTTAAATGGAGAAAAAAACTGCAGAAAGCTGCAATACTGAAGGACTTGGGATACTTGTGCACAAAACGCAGAAAGTTAGCAGACAGGGATAGCAGGTAATTAGGAAGGTGAATGGAATAGTGGTCTATACTTCAAGGAGATTGGAGGATAGGGAAGAGTAGGGAAGTCTTACTGCAACTCTACAAGGTGCTGATGAGACCACATCGAGAGTACTGTGAGCAGTTTTGGTCTTTTTATTTAAGGAAAGATGTCATTTCATTGGAGGCAGTTCAGAGCACATTCACTAGGACGGTCCCTAGTATAGGAGAAAGTGAGGACTGAAGATGCTGGAGATCAGAGTCGAGAGTGTAGTGCTGGAAAGGTACAGCAGGTCAGGCAGCATCCAAGATGCAGGAGAATTGACGTTTCGGGCATAAGCTCCTCATCAGGAATCAGGAAGGGCTTTTGCCTGAAACGTCGATTCTCCTGCTCCTCGATTCTGATCCCTAGTATAGAGGGACAATCCGACGAGCAAAGCTAAATGCGTTGGGATTCTAGAAGAATGAGAGGTGATCTCATTGAAACCTAGAGGATTCATAAGGGAATTGACAGGGTTATTGCTGAGAGCTGTTTCCTCTCATGCGAGAGTCTATGACCAGAGGGCATAGTCTCAGAATGAAGGGCTACCAATTTGAGATCGAAATAATGAGATATGAATCTTTGGAACTCTGCCACAGACAGCTGTGGGAGCAGAGACCTGGTGTATATTTAAGTGTGAGATAGATAGACTCTTAATCAGTAGGTCACTCAAGGATTATGAGGAACAGGCAGGAGAGTGAGGAATGTCAAATCAGCCGTGATCCTATTGGATGGTGGTGCAGGCCTATTTCTCATGACCTTTTGGTCTTCAGACACTTGGCAGACTCTCAATATCTCAAAATGTGAGGCCTAGACCAAAAGGGTGAAATTAAGGACCAAGTGCAGGGAAATGGGGTTAGCGTTGACCAGCTCAGGTTGGCATGGACCAGCTCGGGTATCTGTGCTGTAGGACTCTATGATCTATGATTAAGAGGGCTGAGCAATAACATGGCCTGGGAGGTAATTTTCAAGAAAGTCTTACAGGAGGAGAGTGAGGGAGAGAAGTGAGGAGGTGGGCCCTTGAAGACAGAAACAGGGGAATATATTACGGGGAACAAAGAAATGGCAGAAGAATTGAATTGGTACTTCAGATCTGTGTTCACTGGCGAAGACACAAGCAATCTCCCTGAGGTAACAGTGGTTGAAGGACCTGAACTTAAGGGAATTTATATATGCCAGGAATTGGTGTTGGAGAGACTGTTAGGTCTGAAGGTTGATAAGTCCCTGGGGCCTGATGGTCTACATCCTAGGGTACTGAAGGAGGTGGCTCGAGAAATCATGGATGCGTTGGTGATTATTTTCCAGAGTTCAATAGATTCGGGATCAGTTCCTGCGGATTGGAGGGTGGCTAATTTTGTACCACTTTTTAAGAAAGATGGGAGAGAGAAAGCAGGAAATTATAGACCAGTTAGTCTGACCTCAGTGGTGGGAAAGATGCTGGAGTCTATTATAAAGGATGAAATTACGGCACATCTGGATAGTAGTAACAGGATAGGTCAGAGTCAGCATGGATTTATGAAGGGGAAAACATGCTTGACTAATCTTCTGGAATCTTTTGAGGATGTAACTCTGAAGATGGATGAGGGAGATCCAGTAGATGTAGTGTACCTGGACTTTCAGAAAGCTTTTGATAAAATCCCACATAGGAGGTTAGTGAGCAAAATTAGGGCGCATGGTATTGGGGGCAAAGTACTAACTTGGATTGAAAGTTGGTTGGCTGACAGGAAACAAAGGGTAGTGATAAACGGCTCCATTTCGGAATGGTAGGCAGTGACCAGTGGGGTACCACAGGGATCCGTGCTGGGACCGCAGCTTTTTACAATATATGTTAATGATATAGAAGATGGTATTAGTAATAACATTAGCAAATTTGCTGATGATACAAAGCTGGGTGGCAGGGTGAAATGTGAGGAGGATGTTAGGAAATTACAGGGTGACCTGGACAAGTTAGGTGAGTGGTCAGATGCATGGCAGATGCAGTTTAATGTGGATAAATGTATGGTTATCCACTTTGGTGGCAAGAACAGGAAGGCAGATTACTACCTAAATGGAATCAAGTTAGGTAAAGGGGCAGTACAGAGAGATCTGGGTGTTCTTGTACACCAGTCAATGAAGGCAACCATGCAGGTACAGCAGGTAGTGAAGAAGGCTAATTGCATGCTGGCCTTCATAACAAGAGGGATTGAGTATAGAAGCAAAGAGATTCTTCTGCAGCTGTACATGGCCCTGGTGAGACCATACCTGGAGTACTTTGTGCAGTTCTGGTCTCCAAATTTGAGGAAAGACATTCTGGCTATTGAGGGAGTGCAGCGTAGGTTCATGAGGTCAATTCCTGGAATGGTGGGACTACCTTACACTGAAAGACTGGAGAAACTGGGCTTGTATACCCTTGAGTTTAGAAGACTAAGAGGGGATCTGATTGAGACATATAAGATTATTAAAGGATTGGACACTCTGGCGGCAGGAAACATGTTTCCGCTGATGGGTGAGTGCCGAACCAGAGGACACAGCTTAAAAATACGGGGTAGACCATTTAGGACAAAGATGAGGAGTAACTTCTTCACCCAGAGAGTGGGGGCTGTGTGGAATGCTCTGCCCCAGAGGGCAGTGGAGGCCCAGTCTCTGGATTCGTTTAAGAAAGAGTTGGATAGAGCTCTCAAGGACAGTGGAATCAAGGGCTATGGAGATAAGGCAGGAACAGGATACTGATTAAGGATGATCAGCCATGATCATATTGAATGGTGGTGCAGGCTCGAAGGGCAGAATGGCCTACTCCTGCACCTATTGTCTATTGTCTATTGGAGCAGGAGAGAGCTTAGGCCTCAGCCTGAATTCTCACCCACCAATACTGGAGCAATTAAAATTGCAAGAGGTCAGAGTTCAAGCATCACAATGAGCCCAGAGGATTTTGGGGCTACAGGAGATTACAAATAGGGAGGGGCAATGCCAAAGAGGGCTTTGAAAGCAAGGGTGAGAATTTTAAAATCAAGGCATTTTTGGACTCAGAGCCAATGCAGGTCAGTGAGAACAGGCATGATAAGGGAAGAGGATGTGGTGGATTTGAGAGCCATCCCAATGAACCTGGCAGCCAATGAGGTACATTTTGAAATGCAGGTATTGTTGTGAGGTAGAAAATACAGCAGCCATTTTGTGCACAGCACTAACAATCCTGCAGTGGACACTGCAAAGTTCAGAATGACTAAAACTGTCATTTGTCCTGAGAGTTCTCTGGGTTTGTGCTAATGAAGACAGTCAGATAGAGATGTAGTTGAGCCCAGCACATCAGTGCAAAAGATAAGGCCAAAGCTTTTGCAGCATTCACCTGGTCAGAGGTTAGGAATCCTGCAGTGAGTAACTCATCTCCTGACTCTCCAAAACCTATCCACCATCTACAAGGCACAAAGCAGAAGTGTGATGGAATACTCCCCACTGGTCTGGAAGGGTGCAGCTCCAACAATATCTCAGAAGTTGGCACCATTCAGCACAAAGCAGCTTACTTGATTAGCACCACATCCATAATCATTCACTCCATCCACCACCAATGCTCAGTAGCAGCAATATGTACCATCTACAAGATGCACTGCAGAAATTCACCAAAGCTTCTGATGATAGCATCTTCCAAACCCACGACCACTTCCATCAAGAAGGACAAGGGTAGCAGTTATATGGGAACGCCACCCCTTGTAAGTTCTTCAAGACTTAGAAGTATATTGCTGATCCTTCAGTGTTGCTGGGTCAAAGTCCTGGAATTCCCTCCCTAATGACATTGTGGGTCAACCCACAGCAGGTGGACTGCAGTGGTTCAAGAAGGCAGCTCACCCCCACCTTCTCAAGGGCAACTAGGGACGGGCAATAAATGCTGGTGCACAGCCAAAGGTGCCCATAGTTAAATGCGGCTAGCTTTAATTTTAAATAGCCTCTTTCTTTCGGATGGTAGCCTTTATAGATTTTTGAGTAAATTAGATTTAAGTAAGCACTTGGATGCAACATTGGTAAAATTTATTTATGTACAAACTAAAATCAGTATCACATCACAAGTTGAAGACATTTGTTTTATGAATAGAGCGCTATTCGGTGAGTATGTACTGAAATGAAAACAATTTAATTTTTGAGGGATGACAGGACAATTCAATCTGGATGTTTTGTCCATCTTGTTCATTATTGAATTTCCCGAAGGTGCAGAGAAGACACTGAGTAGCAGGATTGTTTACGTGGGGCTGGAGGCTCTTTTGAGACCCATGCTTTTCGCTATCCTGTTCTGCATGATGCCATGGCCACTTCTGTACACTTGGATGCCAACCCAGTCTTGGACGACCTCCTGCTCCCTGGCATCACTCACCCATCGGCCCTCTACGTAGGACCCTAAAAAGGAAGCAAAGAAATCCTGTCATCGTCACCAGGATTGGAAAGGGAGCGATACATTTTACACCGGACAATCTTGCACAGATTTGAAACAATGTTGTCAACTTCCCAGGAATGTCCCACAGGAACTGCTGCAAGAAAAGAAATGCAAAATTGAAAAGGTTGAGAGCTACACCAAGAAAGGTTACTGATGGGGATAGAAAAGCTGTTTAATTAATGAAGTGTTAAGCATATTCACCTTCCGACTGGTAATGGGGTGGCAATAGATAGTGACGATGGTTGACCAAGAGTGGAAGTGCGGTGGGTGAAGCACTTGAGGTGGGGGTGGGTGGGGTTTGTATGGTGAAGCCTCCTGGAATCCATCCGCATGGAGTTGGCAACAGTTTCTTTTTCTTGGCACAGTCTTCCTGTCGGCACAGCGACAATTTGGTGTGGCGCACAACACCACTGCCACCCACCTGGGCACTGACAGCGGGTAGAGTTGGATGGGTTTCCAGCGCAGTACCTCGAACGCATCAAAACTGAAACTGACCCCAGGAGGTGAGGCAGCGCTGCGTTTATCACGGAAGAAAACCTAAATCGATGTCTGAGGGATAACGGTGGACTCAGGCTGTTGAAGGGATGATGTCGGGTAACACCTTGTCACGTGAAGGAACTCTCTCCCATGAAACACTGGGGCCCAACGGAAAAAATGTAAAATCTAAGATTGATTTTTATTTTCATTGGGCGAGGGATGTGGAATTGAGGCAGGTGAGTGGAGACCCGATTCAGGTGGACTACAGTTTAATTGAATGGTGGAGTGGACTTGAGTGCCTTGTGAAATCTTACCGTCCCCCGTGTCCCTCTCTATACAAGACACTTTATGAATTTGGAAGCCAGGCCCTTCTTAGAATGAGCCATTGAACACGATTCATTTCGGATACCAGCCTCATCAGGAGTGGATGACCAATAAGGGTGGAGGGGAGGTATTATGCTAATTGGGGAATGGTGCCAGAGATGGCAGAAGGTTTGATTGAAATGTGGGAACACGGAAAGGGGTTCTGAGGCCAGAGTGAGCATTTGAAAGTTGGAAGTTAACTTCCTGTAGCTGTGCAGATTGAACCCAATGTCGGAGACTTAGAGCTTGGCTCCTTTCAGTCAGGACCTGCTGTCCATCTACTCATGATAGCCCAATGTAATTGGTGAGAGGAGGCTACAGCAATGGGAACATTCTCAAGAAACAGTGGAATTAGGTTTAGGGGACATACAGGGGAGTTGAGGGGGAGGTGGGGTGGGGGGGAAGGTGAGGGGTGTGAAGGGTTTTGCACTTTGACTGGGGATGGGGGGGGGAGATGGAAGGCTCCGGGATTTTTTATACAGGGGCTGGGTGGGGATACACTCTCTTTCTCTCTCCTTGGCACATTGTGGGGACTGAGGTACATTTTCAAAGGTTTCAGAAAAGAACAAGACATGGGAAAGGAGTGGATCGTGTGGCTGTGCTGCTGTACAATACAATCATGACTAACCTTGACTCCACTGTCTCGCCTGCTCCTCCAACCCTTTGATTCCCTGAGAGAGATCAAATATCTGTCTGTCTCAGCCTTAAATATACTCAAGATTGGAGCAAACACAAGGCTCAAGGCTTGAGAGTTCGACTGTGAGCAATTTCTCCTCAGCTCGGTCATAAATCACAGGATATATAAATCACAATGTGGAAACAGGCCATTCGGCCCATCGAGTCCACACCAACCATCCAAGGAGCATCCCATCCAGACCCACCCCATCCCTGTAATCCTGCATTTCCCATGGCTAACCCACCTTACCTGCACATCCCTGGACACTATGGGGCAAGTTAGCATGGTCAATCCATCTAACCTACACATCTTTGGATTGTGGGAGGAAACCAGAGCACCCAGAGGAAACCCACGCACACGCCGGGAGAACATGCAAGCTCCACACAGTCACCTGAGGGTGGAATCAAACCGGGTCCCTGGCGCTGTGAGGCAGCAGTGTTAACCACTGAGCCAACATGCCACCCCATTCCTGGCTTCTAAATTCTGTCTTATGATCTTAAACTCCACAACCACCTGATGAAGGAGCAGCGCTCCGAAAGCTAGTACTTCCAATTAAACTTGTTGGGCTATAATCTGGTGTTGAGTGATCTTTTTAACCTTGTACACCCCAGTCCAACACCGGCTCCTCCACATCATTCTTATCCTGAGACTGTGTTAGGCAGAGAGATGATTTCACTGGTCTGTCCAGCACCGTGAGAACCTTAAACTCTTCAATACCTTCACCCCAATTATCCAGGGACCAATTTCCTTAGCTTTTCTCCTGCTAGTTGACTATTCCAACTGTGGTGATGATGGATGCACACCCCCACTCCCACCCCCACCCCCCCCACCACATTAAAATCACAATATGGTACGAGTAGGTTGGAATTAAAGGCAACTCCCTCATCAGACTTCAGGAGGCGCTGTTGCCAACCTGAAAGCTGGTGAAGATAAGGCAAAGGAATGGAACCCAACTGAACCCTGGCCCACAGTATTCTCAACAGGGGGGCTGTGGTCAATGTTGCAGCAGTGAATAGTATCAGTTCTCTCAGTTATATTTAGCTATGAAATCAGTGGTGTAGGTTCTGAAAATACAATAAACACGCTCTGTCCTAAGAAAATGTTTAAAATCTAGGCATGGAGCACAGAGGACAAGTTGTAGATTTGCACCCTGTAGAAGGTCAGTTTGCTGATTGGCTCAAACCAGATCACATTACCACTTGGAGGTGAGCCCTGGTTGCTTGACTTAACCCACCGCAAGGAACAATGTGCAGAAGGTGGAAATCTCTCTCACTGCGCTGTAGCACCTTGCATTTCTTCATTGCCTGTAATGTAAGAAACTCTGCCAAAGGGCTTCACAAACACATACAGGCTATTGCAAACTGAGCCTAGGGAGGAGAAAAGGAGCCAAAGAAATAGGACTTGTCTTTCTACAGAAATATTATTTCACAACTTCAAGATGTCCCAGAGCAACTAACATGGCCAACAAACTTGTTTTGAAACATGGCTACCTTAGTGCAGAAAGAGGCCATTCTACCTACCTTGTCTGTACTTGCCCTTTAAAATGAGTATTGTGGATGGAAATTGGTGGCTAGTTTGCACACAGCAAGGACATGCAAGCACGCTTGAGGCACTTGACCAGAAAATCTCTGGCCTGCTGGATGAGGGTTTAAATAACATCCAGGAGAGCTTTGAACAAGTTGGGCTCTATGGAGACTGCAGAAGCAGAGAGAACTGTAGGATCAGAAGGTGGCTTGAGGGATGGTTGTAGGGAGAAGGAAAGGAGAAATGGCATTCGGATAGGAGTTGTGTGGGTGTGTATGCGTGTGTCTACAAAATTAAATCTACCTTTGTGGGGGGGAGGGGGTTGAATTCCTCCTGTTCCACAGTTGAATGTGACAGACACGGAGCCTTCTGGAAATGAATCCATTGGAAATGAATGATGGGCAGAGGCTAAAGCAAGCAGCCAATTGGTTCTCACCAGTTTTGGCAAACTGTACAAAAATCTACGTTGCCCTTGGAGCTGATATTGCATTGCTCTGCAAAGTCTTCAAATTTGGCACCAGTCACCAAAAAGGGAATGAAATATCCCTAACATTTATATCCTTTATCTCAATAAGCCCATTCAGACGCGGAGCTCACTCCTCAATTTTACACCCGAACTCGGAGTCACCTTTAGCTCTTGTTGTTATCAACACAGCTCCTAGTCCCATGTCTTAAACAACTACTTCATCTGAGATCAATCTGTACTGTCAGATAGATAATTACATTTTCGTTACACACTCACTCGAGAAAAATAACAATGAGTCGATGATTTTGCATATCATCTTAGACATCCTTGATTTATTTTTCTTTTCACATCAAAAGAAATGTGACCCCACCTTCACCACGATTGAACTGAGTAACAGAAAGAAAAAGACTTCTTTTTAAAAACTGATTTTTCACATCCTCAGCAAGTCCCAAAATTAGTGTACAGTGAAAGATGTGCACATGAAGGGTTTGCGCACTGTTCTAATGCAGCAACCAGTTTGCACAAAGCAAGTTCCCACAAACAGTATAAGAAGAAACAGGAATAGGAAATGGCCATTCGGCCCCTTGGGCCTGCCCGCTAATGACCAGGTAGTTAGCTTTGAGCAAGTTGGGTAAGAATTTGAGCGAAATAGGGAGAAATTCTCCAGCTGTCCTTGGAGCAATGGTATGGGACTTTGTGCATTCACCTGATGGCAGTGTTGCGTGAAGTGACATTTCTCTGACTGTAAAAGTTACATGAAGGCCTACAATCACCAACTTGATCCCAATTGCAAATGCAACTTAGCAGTTCAATTCCTGGACACTGTTCCCACAGTTTGATGTAAGTAAAGGTTACAAACCGGTGGAAGTCTTCAGGACATCTAATGCTTCTTCATTCAATCCTGACAAACGTTTGTGTTGGCCAGGGTACTGCGACAGGGATAGCTAGCATTCAGACAGCATTGGAACATCAGGCATTCCTAAAGAAGGCCCCTCTGGCTTCATCTCTGTAGCTCCAGCTAAGGTGACAGCCACTCACATTGCTAATGATACAAAACATCTTTAAAAAACATGATAGCGCACTTAGCTCCAAATTCCCCAATGCCACCCGAGTGCCCTCAGAATGTGTTCTTCTTCCAGGTGCAGTGCTGGGGTCTGACAGCTGAGCTACAGGGAGCCTGCCCACTTGGGGGTTTTCGGTGGGAATCCCTGGCGGTGTGGCGGGGGGGGCGGTGGAATTTGCAGCCACATCTGGATTCTATCCCTCAACTTTAACCCCCACATGGTTGTTTGGGGTTGCAAGGGTAGGGTGAAGGTGGCAACATCCTGAGGGGAGACCACCAGGGTGCTGGGGCTTTGTCTGTACTTGCGTCAATCCCTGCCTGGCACCAGCCTGTCTCCTCGTGAGGAAGGGGCACCCAGAGTAAGAGTCAAAGTCTCATGTCCCCTTGTCACCTCACCATTGGTACTGAGCACCAACAGTTAGAGTGATAGAGTGCAGGTCAATGCGAATACCAGCAGCTAACGGGGGTCACCGAACGTGGCTCCCCCTGGGCAGCCACGGAATCCAGATGACACAGTGCAGAAGGCATCAGGGGACATCCTCCAATAAACGCGCCTGTGGGTTCTCCGCATCTGAATGAAGTTCTCAATCACCAACGCCACAACTTCCTCTCCTGCCCCGGGGCTGGGGAAGGCCCCTGGTCTCTGTTAGCCCTCCAAGTGCTGGCGAACTGGCACCGTTCCTCCCTCAAGCCTGTCACGGAGCTCTCGCAGTGAGCTGCTCACCAGAGTGTGCTCCCAACTCCAACACGTGAAGAATGCCCAGCGAGGAGGCAGCACCTGAGCTGGCGGAGTTGACCCGTCAAGAGCGGAGATTGTTTGGATGCCATCGGTGCCCGCGTTAAGTGAGAGCATGGTGAGATACGGGTAATAGTTTGGCCTCCTCAAGAATACAATGACAGTGCTGGCAACGGGAGGGCAATGATGGGGTTTACAGAGGAACTGACCTGGTTGTCAGGAAACGGAGTGCTCCCTCATAAGCCACCCATGTCTTCTCCCACCAGCTCAAGGATTCTTCCCTCATACGGGACAAGAGGACAGAGACCCTATCACCCATTTCTGCTCTGTTACTATGAACTGTTATGTCCCACAGTAAGACAAAGGAAGGGGATCGGTGAGATGCGAATGGCTAGCCACCATTGTTAGCTGTGTTGCAAGTGATGGAAAACATGAGGCCTCTTGAATGAGTGAGTCAGATAGAGGAAGGCTTAGTGACCTGGGGGAACAGGGTGGATAAAGAGCCATTGAGGGAAGACCTGAGGAAGGGTAGTCGGGCTGGGAAAAAAAATACTCTCCACAGATACTCAGAGCCTTCCTGAGCCTTTCCAGCAACCTCTGTTTTTGTTTCTGATTCCCAGCATCTGCAGTTCTTTCCGTTTTTATTGAGGGAAGGTGCAGAGTGCAACGGTGGAAATGGTAGGTTGGGAGCCGTGGTGGGTGGATGGTGTGGGCACTGACAGAGTTAGTGCAAGGCAGCAGAAATGGCATTACCCTTACGGAGCGTGGATGGTCGTTAACATGTCGATGCATTCGGGCATTCCTCTGAGCACCGCACCGACCCCAGTGGCAACTTCAGACCAGACTGGCAGGGTCTGGTGGCGCGGTATTCTCTCCAGTGGTTCTGTGGGAAAACCATGTTCCTCCTCCATCCATCAGGACCAGCAGATCCCTGTCAGCAAATCGGGCTGCCCCTGACTGCCATCTTAGGGGCATAATGGCGTGACTGTAACAGGCAGCTCATGGCACACTGGTGCCCAGCTGGAGCTTAAATATGGTGCCTCCTTCTGGGCATGAACCCCAGAAGTTTCCAACGAGGGAGTAGGATATAGTGAGAGTGTGTGCCATAGAGAGGTAGTGCATATGTAATCAGGTGCACAGCTTGAGAAATTTCACCAGAGCTCATGGGGAAAAACTCTCCACAAAATTGCCCAAAATCGATATTGCTGATTTCTTTTTGAAACAATTCAGGTTCTTCCTGATTTGACAAGTCTAATCTAATCTCAGAAGCACTGGAAGAGTTTTGCAAAGTGCCTTGTAGACCTGTTCTTACATATATGCATAGATGTAGGGCAAGAATTTGTTTTCATCTTGAAAATTAGAGGTTTTGACTGATAAACTGCACATCAATTTGTTCAGTGGCTGAAACAGTGCAATGAATGTTTGCTCACATCCAGACAGCTTCAGGGGTTAACAATGAAAGATTTAACCGTTCACATTTTTTCCATTTTTGTTGGCAGGGGGACTGAAATGTTCAAAGTTTGCGGCCATCATTGAAACTTTGTCAATGCTTCCTGAAAAGAGGAGAAAGGCCGGGTAAGGCGGTTAAACATGCTGGGGTTTTCTCAGGAAATACCTCCGGCAAGGTTCTCCTGGGATTTTAGAAGCTATTTAACAAGACAACCTGATCTCGGAGCAGCACAGTGGCTCAGTGGTTAGCACTGCTGCCTCACAGCGCCAGGGACCCGGGTTCAACTCCAGCCTCAAGCAACTGTCTGTGGAGTTTGCACATTCTCCCTGTGTCTTGCGTGGGTTACATTCAGGGTGCTCCAGTTTCCTCCCACATTCCAAAGACCTGTAGGTCAGGTGAATTGGCCATGCTAAATTGCCTGTGGTGTTTGGTGTACTAGTCAGAGGGAAATGGGTCTGGCTGGGTTAGTCTTTGGAGGGTCAGTATGGACTTGTTGGGACGAAGGGCCTGTTTCCAGACTGTAGGGAATGTAGTCTATTCTGGGCTGTGGTAACACCCACTTCAGTCCCATTTCCAAGAAGCTGGCCCAGGATTAGGGTGGAGGTGGTGAAACTGAGCAATGATTGCGCTCTGAGCTCTTGTGCAGACATCTCAGTGAGATGATTAAACTCACCCCAATACTTCTGGCTGTTCTTTTCGCGACGGCTTTTAACGATGGAATTATCCAGGGCAGAATGTGTGATTAGAAAAATGTTTCTCTAATGAGAACAAAAAGCTGTTGACAATCCAAAAAAAAAAGCAGAGCAACTTTGTCCAGGTCTCACAACATGACTGCTGCTCAAGCATTAAATGCATTTCAATTTGGTTTGAACAATATTTGACCTTTGGCGGCAAATCAGGGCCATTTGCAAATTCTACTCGTGCCCACAAATTTATGTAGTACCTTTAACTTAGCAAAATGTCCCAAAGTACCAAACAATACTTGACACCAAGCCATGATGTCACCAACCCTGGAATTTTCTCTCTAAGCATCTGCATCTCTCTAGTGTCCCTGAAATGTATTTCTCAGGCCCATCCTTGGCTCCCTGTACACAATGTTCCTTTTGCGGGTGAAGCTTCTGTGAAAGGGAAACCCTGGGAGGCTTTAGGTGCCATGCAAATGCAAGCTGTTGTTGCTGCGGGGGCCCGGGAAAATAAGTCAGGAGGAGCGGAGAGGGGGGTGGGGGGGGTAAATGGAATGAGGGGGCTGATGGATGACTGAACAGCCAGAGGTGGCTGGAGACCTACTGCCTGAGATCTGAGTGTGGAGAGCAGTCAGTTCCTTCTCATCGTCAGTGAACCGCCTCCGCCCCAGTCCGTGGGTGCGCGACACCATACAGTCCACGTAGATGTCCCAGAAGAGCTGGGCCAGGACCCAGAACAGAGCAGCGTGCTTCGACTCGTCCGACGACTTCAGGTAAATCATGAAATCCCAGAAGCCGCTGACACTGTCCGCTATCCGGGGTTTCCTCATCTCAAGGAGAAGGGCGGAGGAGGATTCCCAACACTGAGGGTTCGCCCGACCCAGAGTTAGGGGGTCGATCTGTCTGTGGCAGGAGTATAAACATGGGAAAAGCAATCCCATGAGAAACACTGCAGCTATTAAGCTGTGGTTCCACACCGGCCTCCTTACACTCCTGGGACCCATCTTACTTGTTCTGTAAAAGAAAGATGCACACAAAGAGTTTATTCAAAGGGAAAGGAGTAAATTATTCAACATTTCCTGCCTACGGATTGTTGTCACTTGAGATCAACCCTCCAGTTGTCCCCAAAGTAATATTACACCTCGCTTCAAACTGGGAACATTGCCTACCATCGAATATTACTTTGCTTCATGAATATTATTTTCAAAGTCTCCCCACCCCTCCAATTCTGAAAACAAATGCACTGCTAGTTAGGACACACATAGCACTCAAATCCATTAAGGGTATGAGCAGAGAAATGTTCAGAAAACAAATTTGTCAAGTAGCAGATCAATGAAACGTCAGTGTAAAAACCACATCTTTTCACCATGTCATATTTTTGGACTGTGCACTAACAAAGCAAGGTCCTGCTTTAAACCAAGGAGACAATGCATCGAGGCGCTTGCACTTCTGATCGAGCTGGTCGGGTCCTCAAGGGCGTAGCTGGATCTGTGGCAGGCGGTGAGGGAACCAACAAGAAGGGAAAATATACTTCCCCTCATCCTTAGCAATCTGCCAGCCGCAGATGCACCTGTCTGTGACAGTGTCAGTATGAGCAACCACCACACTGTCCTAATGGAACCAAGGTCTGGCCTTCACACTGAGAATAACCTCCAGCATGTTGCGTGGCACGATCACCATGCTAAGTGGGACAGACTTCAAACAGATTTAGCAACTAAGACTGGAAATCCATGAGGCACTGTGGGCTATTAACAGCAGCAGAATTGTACTTCAGCACAATCTGTAACCTCGCGGCCCAGCATATCCCCTCTACAGTATTACCATTAAGCCAGGGACTGGTTGAATGGAGAGTGCAGGAGGGCATGCCAGCAGCAGCATAATGCATACCTGATAATGAGGTGTCAACCTGGTGAAGCCTGCAAACAGGACTCCTTGCCTGTCAAACTAAATAATCATAAGACTATAAGAAATAGGAGTGGAAGTAAGGCCATTCAGCCCATCACGTCCACTCGCCATTCAATCATGGCTGATGGTCATTTCAATGCCACTTACTCACTCTCTCCCCGTATCTCTTAATTCCTTGCGAGAAGATTAAGAATTTATCAATCTCAGCAAATGATAGACAGAGCAAGGTGATCCCATAACCAAGAGATCAGATCTAAGCTCTGCAGTCCTGCCACATCCAGTCATGAATGGTGGTGGGCAATTAAACAACTCACTGGAGGAGGAGGCTCCACAAATATCCCCATCTTCAATGATGGAGGAGCCCAGCACATCAGTGCAAAAGATAAGGCGGAAGGAGATAAGGCCAGTGGGACCTCCCACTCCACCAAGGACATGCAGATCCTGGGCCTCCTCCATCGCCAAACCCTTAGCACCCGACGCCTGGAGGAAGAATGCCTCATATTCCACCTTGGGAGCTTGAAACCACACGGAATCAATGTGGATTTCACCAGTTTCCTCATTTCCCCTCCCCCCACATTATCCCAGTGCCAAGGCTCCAACTCGGCACCGTCCTCCTGACCTGTCCATCACCTTTCCCTTCTATCTGCTCCACCCTCCTCTCCGACCAATCACCTACCTCACCTTCACCTACCTATCACATTCCCAGCTACCTTCCCCCTGCCCCCAACCCCATCCCCATCCCATTTATCTGTCAGCCCCCTTGGCCCAAAAGCCTCATTCCTGATGAAGGGCTTATGTCCGAAACCTCAATTCCCCTGCTCCTCGGAGGCTGTCTGACCTGCTGTGCTTTTCCAACACCACACTCTCAACTCTGATCTCCAGCATCTGCAGTCTCCACTTTCTCCCTGTCACGTGCATAAACCTGATGGGAGTTTGCTTTTAACTCAACTTCATCAGTCAGGTAAATTGGACAGCTTAGTAAAATCTTTTCATATTTGAGGTGACTCCAGAGAATGGCATGACATGATCTCCAACACACTGCCCCAGTGGGTTATAACATCTGCCATGTTGTTAGGACCAGTACAGAATATACTCTCAGTTTATGAGTGACTTTGTTTCAATGTAAATGCTTTTTGAGGAGCTTGACAGAGTGGACAATGATGAGTTGCTTTCCTGCCTGGGGATTCTCAAACACAAGGGCACACACAGAAAATACTGGGTTGATCATTACAACTCAGATGAAGAGAAATTTCTTCACTTAAAGAGTTTATGTATGTTTGGAATTCTCTCTCCAGAATATCATAGATGCTCCACTGTTGAAGATATTCAAGCTCCTGATGTCTTGGGGAATCCAGACATATGGGAGTTGGGGGAACATGAGAAAGTGGATTTGAAGCACAAAGTCAGTCAACTTTGTACTGAATAACAGAAAATAATGAAGAGACAAAATGGTTCCCCTTTCTGCTGCTGACCTTGGCCACCAACATGACATTCTTAAACTTCTTGTGACACTGTTCCTGGGTCCTCAGATACTGGGACTGGCCACCTACCTCCAATCGCCAGGGAGGGTGAACCTTGCACCCCCTCCGCCCCCTCGCCAAAATGGAGGCAGGTCCACTGAGAAATCCAGTGCAACATCTATGACCCTCCAATCCCCTCCTATTCCTAGTGTCCGACCCCTTCCTCGTTCACAACTGCAACAATTGTATTCAGCAGCAGCCTGCTATAACTCTATACAAACTAGCTTCAGGAGAGACAGACTTCTTGCCCCTGCGTCATACTCAGGGAGATGAGGAGGCAGCGGCAACTTTTGTAAGTTACCTGACAGCACCTCCACAGGCCTGGGCAGGTCAGGAATCATCATTCCTGCTCCCAAAAATCAGTGAGGACTCATTTCACTGGGACCACACAAAGTGCTCCCATTGTGTTTACAGTAGCTGCAGAGGACAAAGACTAACGTTACTGTATTTACAGTAACTCTAAAGCACAGAGAACATTTCTCCTTTCCTGTAATGAACACAGAATTAATCATCAGCTTTTATACTCCACTATTGGTAATGCTTTCACTACAAATGGCAATTAACAAATTGCAGTTCATTTCAATCCCTATACACATCAGATCAGATAATCTGTCATAATTTGTTTTCAAATCACAACTTTCAGTTGCAAGCTTCACATTTAGTGTCTGCACCTAAATTAAAGACATGAATTTTCCAATTGTACACATTTACAAGCAAATCCCTCACTTCACAATCTCTACATTAAAGATGTACAAATGCCAGTTGCTTTTTCTAACCCATTGTATTGTGGACCATTTAAGATTGCTTCCCATGTCACTAAGTGTAAAACAATATTTAGTGTTTTCCTTTCTGGTTAACTAGCTGACAGTTCGACAAAGTGACGGTCCTAAGCACCCACATCAGACGGACAAAACATACCTGAAACTGACCACCAGACCAAACATATGCAAACGGCAGAATGCTGGAGAACACTCTGAGGAAGAAGGGGAGGGGAAATAAGTTGGGGGCAAAAGAGGAGCAAAGAGAGATATGAGGGAGAGGGAGGAAAGGGGAGGAAGGAGGGAACTGGAGAGGTGGGAGGTCCAATTATCAGAGGAAGGAAGGGAGAAGAAGGTGCAGCTGAAAAGGCAAGGATGGAGGGAAGGAGCAAAAAAGAGAGGATGGAGGAAAAAGAAAAAGAGGGAGTGGTGGACAGAGGAAAGGGTTAAGGAGAGAGGGGGAAAGATGGAAAGGGGAAGAGGGAAAGGGGCATCGAGGGGGTAAAAAAAAAGCAAGGGAGAGAGTGAGAAAATAGAGAAGGAAGCGGGGGAAGGAGAGTCTTGGGAGCAGGAAGTTGGTGGGGGGAGGGGGAAGGAGGAGAATGGGGAGGGAGGAGGAGAAAAGAGGGAGATGGTGATAATGATGGGTCAGGGAAGGAGGGAGGGGAGGGAAAGCAGGAGGGGGAGAATGGTGAATACAGTCTGAACGGAAACGAAATACATGCAATACCCTAGTCAGTAAACACATTTTTAAAAGCATGGTACTTTACACTTTATTTTATCCAATTCCCGACCTGGTGATTTTAAAAAAAAATCTCTGGGTATTGGGAACTTTTGGAGAGAGCCCGCTCTGGCCTTCTTATCCCGTGCAGTATAAAAACTTGCCTTCAGTCTGTGAGCTGTGGTGCGGCTCTGCCAAGGCTGCCTCCGGCTGATCAGATAGAGAGCGCTGTTCTCTGCCCTGTGCCGCTGTGTGCGCGATTCCTCAGGCACTGCCTGCTCATTGACACCTTTTTGAACTCACCTTGCCTCATACGTCAGGCTCCTGACACAGAGGAAAGCTTTTAAACCTGTGAATCAGCCACTAGTACAACTCTCCCTGTATTCCCCCTCCACCGTCCCTTACCTCTGCTCAGTGTAAACTTGAAGACCTATCAGAAACACAGGGACAAACCGCTGCAGTTTCATGCCCATTTTGTTTTTCCCATAATGAATGATAATTCGGGTTTCTCCAAGCTGCAGTTTTGGCTGTGTTTTCCAGATCTCCCGTTGCAGGCTTTATCCTTACAAAAGAAATCAACTTGTTCAGAGATATTATGCCATACCTGTGGAGTAGGTAGGATTTGAACCCATGTGTAAAGATGGAGAGGTATCACTGCAGCGCAAGAGCCTTGTATTATGTTGCTGTGACATTCCAGTGAGGGCCTGTAGGTGTCGTTTTTTTTTAGATTAGATTCCCCACAGTGTGGAAACAGGCCCTTCGGCCCAACAAGTTCACAACGACCCTCCGAAGAGCAACCCACCCAGACCCAGTCCCCTACATTTACCCCTTCACCTAACACTACGGGCACAGCCAATTCACCCTAACCTGCACATTTTTGGACTGTGGGAGGAAACCGGAGGAAACCCACGCAGACACGGGGAGAATGTGCAAACTCCACACAGACAGTTGCCCAAGGTGGGAATTGAACCCGGGTCCCTGGTGCTGTGAGGCAGCAGTGCTAACCACTGTGCCACCCTTAAGGCAATATGCTTTTCTTCATCTATATCAATGAGCGAGACTTGTGGGTGTAGGGCACTTGAGGGAACTAATGTGCAGGTGACACAAATTCTGAAAGCATTGTGGAACTGTCAGGAAGATAAGTGGGAAGTCATTTCTGTTGAGAGTTGACCCCCTTGGTCACCTGTAGCCCAGGAAAGGATTGGATATTGCATGTATTTCGTTTCCGTTCAGACTGTATTCTGGGGTTAACCTTTCTCCCCCTCCTGCTTTCCCTCTCCTCGCTCCTTCCCTGACCCATCATTATCCTCATCTCCCCTCCTCTTTTCTCCTCCTCCCTCCCCATTCTGCTCCTTCTCCTCCTCACCCCCCACCAACTTTCTGCACCCAAGCCTCTCCTTCCCCCTCCCTCCTTCTCTATATTCTCACTCTCTCCCTCACCCTCGCTTTTTTACCCCCCCTCCATGCCCCTTTCCCTCTTCCTCTTCCCCTTTGCTTTAGTGCAAGCAAGTGTTCACACCGCAGGGGAAGGGACGGGAGCGGGCTCCCTCCAAACGTTTGTTTAGATCAGAGTGGTGCTGGAAAAGCACAGCAGGTCAGGCAGCATCCGATGAGCAGGAAAATCGACGTTTCGAGCAGGAGCTCTTTATCAGTCCTCCTCTCTCCAAACATTTCCTGTACCCAGAGAATAAAGAAAAAAGATCGCCAGGTAGCGAATTGGATAAGTAGTTTAAAGCACCATAAAAGAGTAAAATTGCCTGTTTTTAAAAAATGTGTTGACTACCTCTGAAGGACCAGGTAGGATTTTAACACCTATTCAGTGCTATCATTGTTGTTATGAATGAGGTATTTTATGACATATTTATTCTACAGAGGCAGTGATTGGATTTTAACTTGCATGCTGTGTTCATGTATGTCTCAGATTTAGATTACTCATCTAACAACATTTAATCTAGATTCCTCTTAAATGCAATTGGGCTATTAATTTCCACTTGTCTACCAAATAATCAGTTCCACATTCTAAACTCCCTCTCCTTAAAGACAGGAAGAAATTGTTAAAAGATGGACAATCTGATTCTAAACAAAGATGACTGAAAGATGGGATCATGTAATTAACATTTAAATATTTACACGTACATATCTACTAATGCTGCACCATTTTCACCCTAGAATTAATTCTTAGACTGTTTAATCCCATTATCACCAGTGTAAGGACCATGGCTTTTAATATTATGTTTTTTTTAATGGAAATGTTGTGAACTTAATTGAATAAGATCTATTTTAAAGCAATTGCCTGTGTCTTGTGAAAGATACCAACCTGGCACCCATTCCAAGTATTGTAAGTAGCTATTTTAGCAAACAGTAATGGAAATTTGAGTTAGGGACAATTTGGAGCAAAGGGGGTACACAAATGCAGCCTCTGTTAGCAACAAGAAATGGATTGGTGTATGACCACTTATCAATGATCGAGATGTTTCTGCCTTCCAACAGTTCTCAATTAACTGAACAGCTTGGAGCTGGGAACAAGTTACTGAGAGAGAGAGAGAGAGAGAGGTATTCTATTCTTCTCCAGCTTGGGAGCAGTCTGTCTGTTCTCTGCAGTCAAAACTCACTGTAAACTTGAAGAGAGCCAGTTGATCTTTCCTGCAAGTTAGCTTTAATTTTTAACTGGCAAGTCAGAGACTTTTCTAAGGGAGCCAGGCACCTTGTGTCTCTGAGTGACCAGTGGAAAAACAAGAGAAGGACCATTGAAGTGATGTTGACCAGCAGAAGTCATAAGGATCGAGTCAACAACAGAACCTGGGAACAGAGAATACTGAACTGACTGTCCAGTTTATCTCCACAATCCATAACCTATTTTACGCTGTCTGTATGTATGCGTGTGCGCAAGGCAAATTTATAAGGGGATTCAAATTTTAAATAGCAATGTTTATTAAATTATTATTTCAGTTATTATTCAATCTCTTCCTTTACTTATTATTATTGAATTATTTGTTTATATAATACTTTATTTACTTATTAAATAATTAAATGGTCCATAATTGTTTACCTGTGGCTGGTTACCTGTAAGGTATAATAATTCTTGTTTGGTGCAGAAACCTGTTCAAGGGTCGGAAAAATCAATTAAATTGGGGAAAGTTACATATTTTATATAATCTTTAACCTTTGTGATGGCCCTAGGAATAATAGGGTCTGGGCGTTCTGTCCCAGTGAGGCATGTCAGTGGGTATTAAGGACAAGTTTGAAAGTAGAAGAAAGACAGTAGGTGGGCAGACAATTTTCAGACGATCTGACACAGATTCTGCTTCATTGCCATTGACTTTGCAAATGTTTTGCCATCTTTTAGAGCTGCATCTCTTCGTCAATGACGGCCTGTTGAGCGAGGTGGCTGCCAAAGAATGGGAAGTGCTCAATGGATTCCAGAGTCTCCCGTTTGATACGGAGGAGGCCATTTGGGACCGAGATGTGGAGAAATTTCTTCATCCAGAGGGTGGGGAGCCTGTGGAATTCTCTGCCACAGAAAGCAGTTGAGATCAAAACTTTGAATGCTCTCAAAACGGAGTTTGATGGAACTCTTAGGGCTAAAGGGGTCAAAGTCACAATCATATTGAACGGCCCACTCCTGCTCCTATTTTCTATGTTTCCCATGTAACTTGTCTATCTAGCTGTCTCATGGCTTTCAGTCCAAATGTCCTAGTGATGGGGCAGCGCGGCAGCAGAGGGGGAAGGGAAAGGATGCAAATCCCACATTCTGGATCTCGGTGGGACACCGTGCTCCAAGCATGCAAAGGTCGACAGGTCAAGAACTGGCCTGTTCACCAACACGACAACTTATGGCAGAAAAATGCAAACCTGAGTGTGGCCGTCTCCCTTAAATCAAGAAACTTCTCAAAGGAGAAGGAATCTCACCCTTCTCAATTTAACTCATCCAGCCAGGAAGAGAGTCATAGAGATGTACAGCATGGAAACAGACCCTTCGGTCCAACCCGTCCACGCCGACCAGATATCCCAACCCAATCTAGTCCCAACTGCCAGCACCTGGCCCATATCTCTCCAAATCCTTCCTATTCATACACCCACCCAGATGCCTTTTAAGAGAGTGGACTCTGATTCCTGATCTCAGCACCTCAAAGCACTGAACACAAATTAGTGGAAGCATTAATGTCTGCAATCTGACAAAGACAGAATGGGGGCTTCCGAACACCAACAATAGCAACTTGCATTTACATAGTACTTTCAAAAAATCTCAAGGTGCTTCACAAGTCTGCTATCAGACAGAATATGTGGTAAAAGCTACTAGGATAGGTTTCCAAATGTTTCATCAAACAAGTTGCTTTGAAGGTGTATGCGAGATGTATGCTAATAAACAGAATGAGTTGGACAGGAGGGAGTGAATCTCAGAGCGTAGATAGCTAAAGGCATGTTCACTAACGATGGATCAATGGCATCTAAGGTCCACCTTTTTATCTTATTTTATTCACTCACTGGATGTGGGTGTCACTGGCTGGGCCAACCTTTATTGTCCGTCCCTAGTGGTCATTCAGAAGGTGGGGGTGAGCTGCCTTCTTGAATTGCTGCAGCCCACCTGCTGTGGATTGACCCACAATGCCGGTGCAGAGGGAATGCCAGGATTTTGACCCAGTGACAGTGAAGGATTTGCAATCTATTTCCAAGTCAGGATGGTGAGTCGCTTGGAGATGGAGGCTTCCCCATGTCCTTGTCATTCTAGATGGAAGTGATTGTGGGTTTTATTTTGATACCTAAGATTTGTATCTAGTTACTTTGTCATACCTAGATGGCGTCATGTGTTAGTGACATTGTACACTTTTCACTGTGCTCCTATTCTTTGTAACTGAGTACATGTGCCAATAAACCTAATTCTAATTCTATTTCTCAGGGTCTTTGGTGAATTTCTGCAGTGCATCTTGTAGATCATACTGGGCATCAGTGGTGGAGGGACTGAATGTTTGTGGATGTGGTGCCAAACCAAAGGGCTGCTTTGTCCTGGATGGTGTCAAGCTTCTTGAGTGTTGTTAGAGCTGCACCCATCCAGACAAGTGGGGAGTATTCCATCACATTCCTGACTTGCACCTTGTAGATGGTGGACAGGCTTGGGGAGTCAGGAGGTGAGTCATTTACCACAGTATTTCTAGCTTCTGACCTAATCTTGCAGCCATTGTGTTTACGTGGCAAATCCAGTTGAGTTTCTGGTCAATGCTAACCCTCAGGATGTTGATAGTGGAGGATTCACTGATGACAATGCCATTGAATGTCAAGGGCGAGAGTTAGTTTGTCTCCTATTGGAAATGGTCATTGCTTGGCATTTATGTGGAGTGAATGCGACTAACCATGTTTTCGGCGCAAGTCTGGATATTGTCCAGATCTTGCTGCATTTGAAGTCTGACGGCTTCAGTACCTGAGGAGTTGTGAAGTGTGCTGAACATCATGCAATCATTGGTGAACATCCCAACTTCTGACCTTATGGTGGAGGGAAAGTCATTCATGAAGCAGCTGAAGATGGTTGGGCCTACACTGCCCTGAGGAACTCCTGCAGAGATGTCAACCATCTTCCTATGTGTCGGCTATGACTCCAAGTGAACAGCTTTCCCCCGATACCCATTGATTCCAGTTTTGCTAGGGCTCCGTGATGCCACACTTGGTCGAATGCAACTTTGATGGGGAGGTAAGGCTGTCACTCTTACCTCCCCTCTGGAATTCAGCTCTTTCATTCATGTTTGAACCGAGGCTGTAATGAGGTGAGGAACTGAGTGGCCCTGACAGAACCCAAACTGGGCATCACTGAGTGTATCAAACTCATCGCTCAGATGTTTGTGTGTTCAAGTCCTGAACGAAAGCAGGATTGACGTGGCATTACAATGCCAGGGCAGCCATCTTTCAGATAAGATGTTAAATACTTTTGGGTTAAATCTGATCTCTTGAGTGGACATGAAAAGTCACATGACAATATTCAAAGGAGAGTAGGGGCTTGGTATCCAGGTCAATATTTATCCTTCAATCGACATCACAAAACAGAAACAGATATTGTGATAATTACTATCATATTATTGTTTGTGGAACCTTTCTATGTGCGTAAGATGCCACATTTTGTGACAACAATTCAAAGTGCATTCTTGATTGTAAAATGCTTTGGAACACCAGTGAAGTACATGATAAAAACATGCAATCCTTTGTTTGATTTAATGGTTAGTGTTACAGGTACATTAGAACCCTGCGACTGTACATACTGGGACAGATACAATGG
Source organism: Chiloscyllium plagiosum (assembly GCF_037043375.1). Classification (NCBI taxonomy): domain Eukaryota; kingdom Metazoa; phylum Chordata; class Chondrichthyes; order Orectolobiformes; family Hemiscylliidae; genus Chiloscyllium; species Chiloscyllium plagiosum. The sequence continues at coordinate 27,732,740 of NW_028270145.1, forward strand.
AACTTTCTTCCACGGATTCGCTGACAATAGACTTCATCTGGATGCTCCAAAATCCACGGTGTGGCCTCTCTCCAACTTTAAGCCAGTCTACCCTCCACTTGCAGAGAAGGAAATAGCATTTGCATTGTGAAGGACACTCATTGCTCAGTCGTACAACCATCTTTGATCCTACAAATGGTTCCAGGGCAAGATATTCAGTTTATTTTTGTAACACTTGCATCAATCCACTTACTGGACTGGAAATCAACATCCCTTCATGGCATCAATGTTTGCGATAACTGGCTGAATATATCCATATTTCGCCTCTTAATATTTGTTTACAAACTGTTTTATCCATGATTTGCATCTGTTTATGCACCTCATTCACTTAACTGTTTAGGTCTAACAGCACAAGTGGCATTCATCACATGGTAATTAATCCCTCGTTAAGGCAAATATAATGTCAGGCTGAAGATTACCCCAGGGAGTATACAGAACAACAACTTAATATCTCCATGTGGTCTCAGAGCCATCACTCAGGGAGGAGGACAGAGACAACAGGAACACTGGCACAGCAGGTACACGGAGAGATCAGGAGCACAGAGTGAGCAGGAACACAGAGTGAGCAGGAACACAGAGAGACAGCAGGAACACAGAGAGAGAACAATAACACACAGAGAGAACAGGAACACAGAAAGTACAGGAGCACAGAGAGAACAAAAATAGAGAGAGACAGCAGGAACACAGAGAGAGAAAACAGGAACACAGAGAGAGAAGGAACACAGAGAGAAAGGGAACACAGAGAGAACAGGAACACGGAGAGAGAACAGGAACAAGGAGAGAGAGCAGGAACACGGAGAGAGAGAACAGGAACATAGAGAGAGCAGGAACACAGAGAGAGAGCAGGAACACAGAGAGAGAGCAGGAACACAGAGAGAGAGAACAGGAACACAGAGAGAGAACAGGAACACAGAGAGAGAGAACAGGAACACAGAGAGAGAACAGGAACACAGAGAGAGAGCAGAAACACAGGGAGAGAACAGGAACACAGAGAGAACAGGAACACAGAGAGAGCAGGATAGCAGAGAGAGAACAGGAACACACAGAGAGAGCAGGAACACAGAAAGAGAACAAAAACACAGAGAGAGAGCAGGAACACAGGGAGAGAACAGGAACACAGAGAGAGCAGGAACAAAGAGAGAGAACAGGAACACAGAGAGAGAACAGGAACACAGGGAGAGAGCAGGAACACAGAGAGAGCAGGAACACAGGGAGAGAACAGGAACACAGAGAGAGAGCAGGAATACAGAGTGAGAACAGGAACACAGAGAAAGAGCAGGAACACAGAGACAGAACAGGAACACAGAGAGAGAACAGGAACACAGAGAGAACAGGAACACAGAGATAGAACAGGAACCACAGAGAGAACAGGAACCACAGAGAGAATAGCAACACAGAGAGAGAACAGGAACACAGAGAGAATAGGAACACAGAGAGAGAACCGGAACACAGAGAGAGAACAGGAACACAGAGAGAGAACCGCAACACAGAGAGAGAACCGGAACACAGAGAGAGAACAGGAATACAGAGAGAGAGCAGGAACACAGGGAGAAAACAGGAACACAGACAGAGAGCAGGAACACATAGAGAGAGCAGCAACACAGTAGAGAGAACAGGAACACAGAGATAGAACAGGAACACAGAGAGAGAACAGGAACACAAAGAGTGAACAGGAACACAGAAAAAGAGCAGGAACACAGAGAGCGAACAGGAACAAAGAGAGTGAACAGGAACACAGAGAGAGAACAGGGACAGAGAGAGAGAGCAGGAACACAGAGATAAAACAGGAACACAGAGAGAACAGGAACACAGAGAGAAAACAGGAACATGGAGAGAACAGGAACACAGAGAGAAAACAGGAACACAGAGAGAGCAGGAACACAGAGAGAGAACAGGAACAACAGAGAGAGCAGGAACACAGAGAGAACAGGAACACAGAGAGAGTAGAGGAACACAGAGAGAGAACAGGAACACACAGAGAGAGAACAGGAACACAGAGAGAGAACAGGAACACGGAGAGTGAACAGGAACACAGAGAGAACAGGAACACAGAGAGAGAACAGGAACACAGAGAGAGAACAGGAACACAGAGAGAATAGCAACACAGAGAGAGAACAGGAACACAGAGAGAACAGGAACTCAGAGAGAGAACAGGAACACAGAGAGAGAGCAGGAACACAGAGAGAGAAAAGGAACACAGAGAGAGAACAGGAACGCAGAGAGAGAACAGGAACACAGAGAGAGCAGGAACACAGAGAGAGAACAGGAACACAGAGAGAGAAAAGGAACACAGAGAGAGAGCAGGAACACAGAGAGAGAGAACAGGAACACAGAGAGAGAGCAAGAACACAGAGAGAGAACAGGAACACAGAGAGAGAGCAGGAACACAGAGAGGGAACAGGAATACAGAGAGAGAACGGGAACACAGAGAGAGAGCTGGACAAGAAAGAGAGAATAGGAACACAGAGAGAGAGCAGGAACACAGAGAGAGAACAGGAACACAGAGAGAGAACAGGAACACAGCGAGAACGGGAACACAGAGAGAGCAGGAACACAGAGAGAGAACAGGAACAGAGAGAGAACAGGAACACAGAGATAAAGCAGGAACACAGAGAGAGAACAGGAACACAGAGAGAACGGGAACACAGAGAGAGAGCAGGAACACAGAGAGAGAACAGGAACACAGAGAGAGAGCAGGAACACAGGGAGAGAACAGGAACAGAGAGAGAGAGAACAGGAACACAGAGAGAGAGCAGGAACACAGAGAGAGAAAACCGGAACGCAGAGAGAGCAGGAACACAGAGAGAACAGGAACACAGACAGAACAGGAACAGAGAGAGAGAACAGGAACAGAGCGAGATAGCAGGAACACACAGAGAATGTACAGGAACACAGAGAGAGAGCAGGAACACAGTGAGAGAGAGCATGAACACAGAGAGTGAAAAGGAACACAGAGAGAGAACAGGAACACAGAGAGAGAGCAGGAACACAGAGAGAGAGCAGGAACACAGAGAGAGAAAAGGAACACAGAGAGAGAACAGGAACACAGAGAGAGCAGGAACACAGAGAGAGAACAGGAACACAGAGAGAGAAAAGGAACACAGAGAGAGAAAAGGAACACAGAGAGAGAGCAGGAACACAGAGAGAGAGAACAGGAACACAGAGAGAGAGCAGGAACACAGAGAGAGAACAGGAACACAGAGAGAGAGCAGGAACACAGAGAGGGAACAGGAATACAGAGAGAGAACGGGAACACAGAGAGAGAGCTGGACAAGAAAGAGAGAATAGGAACACAGTGAGAGAGCAGGAACACAGAGAGAGAACAGGAACACTGAGAGAGAACAGGAACAAAGCGAGAACGGGAACACAGAGAGAGCAGGAACACAGAGAGAGAACAGGAACAGAGAGAGAACAGGAACACAGAGATAAAGCAGGAACACAGAGAGAGAATAGGTACACTGAAAGAGAACAGGAACACAGAGAGAACAGGAACACACAGAGTGAGAACAGGGACACAGAGAGAGAACAGGAACACAGAGAGAGAGCAGGAACACAGAGAGAGAGCAGGAACACAGAGAGAGAGCAGGAACACAGAGAGAGAGAGCAGGAACACAGAGAGAACAGGAACACAAAGAGAGAACAGGAACACAGAGAGAACAGGAACTCAGAGAGAGAACAGGAACACAGAGAGAGCGCAGGAACACAGAGAGAGAAAAGGAACACAGAGAGAGAGCAGGAACACAGAGAGAGAACAGGAACACAGAGCGAGAACAGGAACACAGAGAGAACAGGAACAAAGAGAGAGAGAGCAGGCACACAGAGAATGAACACAGAGAGAGAACAGGAACACAGAGAGAGAACTGGACCACAGAGAGATCAGCAATACAGAGAGAGAACAGGAACACAGAGAGAGAGCAGGAACACAGAGAGAGAGAGCAGGAACACACAGAGAGAGAACAGGAACACAGAGAGAGAGCAGGAACACAGAGAGTGAAAAGGAACACAGAGAGAGAACAGGAACACAGAGAGAGAGCAGGAACACAGAGAGAGAAAAGGAACACAGAGAGAGAACAGGAACACAGAGAGAGCAGGAACACAGAGAGAGAACAGGAACACAGAGAGAGAAAAGGAACACAGAGAGAGAGCAGGAACACAGAGAGAGAGAACAGGAACACAGAGAGAGAGCAGGAACACAGAGAGAGAACAGGAACACAGAGAGAGAGCAGGAACACAGAGAGGGAACAGGAATACAGAGAGAGAACGGGAACACAGAGAGAGAGCTGGACAAGAAAGAGAGAATAGGAACACAGAGAGAGAGCAGGAACACAGAGAGAGAACAGGAACACTGAGAGAGAACAGGAACACAGCGAGAACGGGAACACAGAGAGAGCAGGGACACAGAGAGAGAACAGGAACAGAGAGAGAACAGGAACACAGAGATAAAGCAGGAACACAGAGAGAGAATAGGTACACTGAAAGAGAACAGGAACACAGAGAGAACAGGAACACACAGAGTGAGAACAGGGACACAGAGAGAGAGCAGGAACACAGAGAGAGAGCAGGAACACAGAGAGAGAGCAGGAACACAGAGAGAGAGAACAGGAACACAGAGAGAACAGGAACACAAAGAGAGAACAGGAACACAGAGAGAACAGGAACTCAGAGAGAGAACAGTAACACAGAGAGAGCGCAGGAACACAGAGAGAGAAAAGGAACACAGAGAGAGAGCAGGAACACAGAGAGAGAGCAGGAACACAGAGCGAGAACAGGAACACAGAGAGAACAGGAACAAAGAGAGAGAGAGCAGGCACACAGAGAATGAACAGGAACACAGAGAGAGAACTGGACCACAGAGAGATCAGGAACACAGAGAGAGAACAGGAACACAGAGAGAGAGCAGGAACACACAGAGAGAGAGCAGGAACACACAGAGAGAGTTCAGGAACACAGAGAGAGCAGGAACACAGAGAGTGAAAAGGAACACAGAGAGAGAACAGGAACACAGAGAGAGAGCAGGAACACAGAGAGAGAAAAGGAACACAGAGAGAGAACAGGAACACAGAGAGAGCAGGAACACAGAGAGAGAACAGGAACACAGAGAGAGAAAAGGAACACAGAGAGAGAGCAGGAACACAGAGAGAGAACAGGAACACAGAGAGAGAACAAGATCACAGAGAGAGAGAACAGGGACACAGAGAGAGAGAACAGGAACACAGAGAGAGAACAGGAACACAGAGAGTGAGCAGGAACACAGAGAGTGAGCAGGAACACATAGAGAGAGCAGGAACACAGGGAGAGAACAGGAACACAGAGAGAGAGAACAGGAACACAGAGAGAGAGCAGGAACACAGAGAGAGAACAAGATCACAGAGAGAGAGAACAGGGACACAGAGAGAGAGAGCAGGAACACAGAGAGAGAACAGGAACACAGAGAGTGAGCAGGAACACAGAGAGAGAACAGGAACACAGAGAGAGAGCAGGAACACAGGGAGAGAACAGGAACACAGAGAGAGAGAACAGGAACACAGAGAGAGAGCAGGAACACAGAGAGAGAGAACAGGAACGCAGCGAGAGCAGGAACACAAAGAGAACAGGAACACAGACAGAACAGGAACACAGAGAGAGAGAACAGGAACAGGGCGAGATAGCAGGAACACACAGAGAATGTACAGGAACACAGAGAGAGAGCAGGAACACAGAGAGAGTGCAGGAACACAGAGAATGAAAAGGAACACAGAGAGAGAACAGGAACACAGAGAGAGAGCAGGAACACAGAGAGAGAAAAGGAACACAGAGAGAGAACAGGAACACAGAGAGAACAGGAACACAGAGAGAGCGCAGGAACACAGAGAGAGAAAAGGAACACAGAGAGAGAGCAGGAACACAGAGAGAGAACAGGAACAAAGAGAGAGAGAGCAGGAACACAGAGAATGAACACAGAGAGAGAACAGGAACACAGAGAGAGAACTGGACCACAGAGAGATCAGCAACACAGAGAGAGAACAGGAACACAGAGAGAGAGCAGGAACACAGAGAGAGAGAGCAGGAACACACAGAGAGAGAACAGGAACACAGAGAGAGAGCAGCAACACAGAGAGTGAAAAGGAACACAGAGAGAGAACAGGAACACAGAGAGAGAGCAGGAACACAGAGAGAGAAAAGGAACACAGAGAGAGAACAGGAACACAGAGAGAGCAGGAACACAGAGAGAGAAAAGGAACACAGAGAGAGAGCAGGAGCACAGAGAGAGAGAACAGGAACACAGAGAGAGCAGGAACACAGCGAGAGAACAGGAACACAGAGAGAGAGCAGGAACACAGAGAGGGAACAGGAATACAGAGAGAGAACGGGAACACAGAGAGAGAGCTGGACAAGAAAGAGAGAATAGGAACACAGAGAGAGAGCAGGAACACAGAGAGAGAACAGGAACACAGAGAGAGAACAGGAACACAGCGAGAACGGGAACACACAGAGAGCAGGAACACAGAGAGAGAACAGGAACAGAGAGAGAACAGGAACACAGATAAAGCAGGAACACAGAGAGAGAATAGGTACACTGAAAGAGAACAGGAACACAGAGAGAACAGGAACACACAGAGTGAGAACAGGGACAGAGAGAGAGAGCAGGAACACAGAGAGAGAGCAGGAACACAGAGAGAGAGCAGGAACACAGAGAGAGAACAGGAACACAGAGAGTGAGCAGGAACACAGAGAGAGAGCAGGAACACATAGAGAGAGCAGGAACACAGGGAGAGAACAGGAACACAGAGAGAGAGAACAGGAACACAGAGAGAGAGCAGGAACACAGAGAGAGAACAAGATCACAGAGAGAGAGAACAGGGACACAGAGAGAGAGAGCAGGAACACAGAGAGAGAACAGGAACACAGAGAGTGAGCAGGAACACAGAGAGAGAACAGGAACACAGAGAGAGAGCAGGAACACAGGGAGAGAACAGGAACACAGAGAGAGAGAACAGGAACACAGAGAGAGAGCAGGAACACAGAGAGAGAGAACAGGAACGCAGCGAGAGCAGGAACACAAAGAGAACAGGAACACAGACAGAACAGGAACACAGAGAGAGAGAACAGGAACAGGGCGAGATAGCAGGAACACACAGAGAATGTACAGGAACACAGAGAGAGAGCAGGAACACAGAGAGAGAGCAGGAACACAGAGAATGAAAAGGAACACAGAGAGAGAACAGGAACACAGAGAGAGAGCAGGAACACAGAGAGAGAAAAGGAACACAGAGAGAGAACAGGAACACAGAGAGAACAGGAACACAGAGAGAGCGCAGGAACACAGAGAGAGAAAAGGAACACAGAGAGAGAGCAGGAACACAGAGAGAGAACAGGAACAAAGAGAGAGAGAGCAGGAACACAGAGAATGAACACAGAGAGAGAACAGGAACACAGAGAGAGAACTGGACCACAGAGAGATCAGCAACACAGAGAGAGAACAGGAACACAGAGAGAGAGCAGGAACACAGAGAGAGAGAGCAGGAACACACAGAGAGAGAACAGGAACACAGAGAGAGAGCAGCAACACAGAGAGTGAAAAGGAACACAGAGAGAGAACAGGAACACAGAGAGAGAGCAGGAACACAGAGAGAGAAAAGGAACACAGAGAGAGAACAGGAACACAGAGAGAGCAGGAACACAGAGAGAGAAAAGGAACACAGAGAGAGAGCAGGAGCACAGAGAGAGAGAACAGGAACACAGAGAGAGCAGGAACACAGCGAGAGAACAGGAACACAGAGAGAGAGCAGGAACACAGAGAGGGAACAGGAATACAGAGAGAGAACGGGAACACAGAGAGAGAGCTGGACAAGAAAGAGAGAATAGGAACACAGAGAGAGAGCAGGAACACAGAGAGAGAACAGGAACACAGAGAGAGAACAGGAACACAGCGAGAACGGGAACACACAGAGAGCAGGAACACAGAGAGAGAACAGGAACAGAGAGAGAACAGGAACACAGATAAAGCAGGAACACAGAGAGAGAATAGGTACACTGAAAGAGAACAGGAACACAGAGAGAACAGGAACACACAGAGTGAGAACAGGGACAGAGAGAGAGAGCAGGAACACAGAGAGAGAGCAGGAACACAGAGAGAGAGCAGGAACACAGAGAGAGAGCAGGAACACAGAGAGAGAGAACAGGAACACAGAGAGAGCAGGAACACAAAGAGAGAACAGGAACACAGAGAGAACAGGAACTCAGAGAGAGAACAGGAACACAGAGAGAGAACAGGAACACAGAGAGAGAAAAGGAACACAGAGAGAGAGCAGGCACACAGAGAATGAACAGGAACACAGAGAGAGAACAGGAACACAGAGAGAGAACTGGACCACAGAGAGATCAGGAACACAGAGAGATCAGGAACACAGAGAGAGAACAGGAACACAGAGAGAGAGCAGGAACACACAGAGAGAGAGCAGGAACACACAGAGAGAGTTCAGGAACACAGAGAGAGCAGGAACACAGAGAGAGAACAGGAACACAGAGAGAGAGCAGGAACACAGAGAGAGAAAAGGAACACAGAGAGAGAACAGGAACACAGATAAAGCAGGAACACAGAGAGAGAATAGGTACACTGAAAGAGAACAGGAACACACAGAGTGAGAACAGGGACAGAGAGAGAGAGCAGGAACACAGAGAGAGAGCAGGAACACAGAGAGAGAGCAGGAACACAGAGAGAGAGCAGGAACACAGAGAGAGAGCAGGAACACAGAGAGAGAGAACAGGAACACAGAGAGAGCAGGAACACAGAGAGAGAACAGGAACACAGAGAGAGAGCAGGAACACAGAGAGAGAAAAGGAACACAGAGAGAGAACAGGAACACAGAGAGAGCAGGAACACAGAGAGAAAACAGGAACACATAGAGAGAAAAGGAACACAGAGAGAGAGCAGGAACACAGAGAGAGAACAGGAACACAGAGAGAGAACAAGATCACAGAGAGAGAGAACAGGGACACAGAGAGAGAGAGCAGGAACACAGAGAGAGAACAGGAACACAGAGAGTGAGCAGGAACACAGAGAGAGAACAGGAACACAGAGAGAGAGCAGGAACACAGAGAGAGAGCAGGAACACAGGGAGAGAACAGGAACACAGAGAGAGAGAACAGGAACACAGAGAGAGAGCAGGAACACAGAGAGAGAGAACAGGAACGCAGCGAGAGCAGGAACACAAAGAGAACAGGAACACAGACAGAACAGGAACACAGAGAGAGAACAGGAACAGAGCGAGATAGCAGGAACACACAGAGAATGAACAGGAACACAGAGAGAGCAGGAACACAGAGAGAGAACAGGAACACAGAGAGTGAACAGGAAAACAGAGAGAGCAGGAACACAGAGAGAACAGGAACACAGAGAGAGAACAGGAACACTGAGAGAACAGGAACACAGAGAGATAACAGGAACAGAGAGAGAGAGCAGGAACACAGAGAGAGAACAGGAACACAGAGAGAGCAGGAACACAGAGGGAACAGGAACACAGAGTGGGAACAGGGACACTGAGAGAATAGGAACACAGAGAGAGAGCAGGAACACAGAGAGAGAATAGGAACACAGAGAGAGAGCAGGAACACAGAGAGAGAATAGGAACACAGAGAGAGAGCTTGAACACGGAGAAAGAACAGGATAGCAGAGAGAGAACAGGAACACAGACACTGAACAGGAACACAGAGAGAGAACAGGAACCCAGAGAGAGAACAGGAACACTGAGAGAAGAGGAACACAGAGAGAGAACACGAACACAGAGAGAACAGGAACACAGAGAGAGAACAGGTTCACAGAGAGAGAGCAGGAACACAGAGAGAACAGGAACACTGAGAAAAAGATCAGGAACACAGAGAGAGAACAGGAACACAGAGAGAGAACAGGAACACAGAGAGAGAGAGAGCAGGAACACAGAGAGATAACAGGAACGCAGAGAGAGAGAACAGGAACACCGAGAGAGTAGGAAAACAGAGACAGGGCAGGAACACAGAGAGAGTGAGAACAGGAACACAGAGAGAGAGCAGGAAAACACACAGAGAGAAAAGGAACACAGAGAGAGAACAGGAACACCGAGAGAGAACAGGAACACCGAGAGAGAGCAGGACAACAAAGAGAGAACAGGAACACAGACAGAGAGCAGGAACACAGAGAGAGAACAGGAACACAGAGAGAGAACAGGAACACAGAGAGAACAGGAACACAGAGAGAGAGCAGGAACACAGAGAATGAACAGAAACAGAGAGAGAGAGCAGGAACACAGAGTGAGAACTGGACCACAGAGAGGACAGGGACACAGAGAGAGAACAGGAACAGAGAGAGAACAGGAACACAGAGAGAGAGCAGGAACACAGAGAGAGAGAGCAGGAACACAGAGAGATAACAGGAACACAGAGAGAGAGAACAGGAACACCGAGAGAGTAGGAAAACAGAGACAGGGCAGGAACACAGAGAGAGTGAGAACAGGAACACAGAGAGAGAGCAGGAACACACACAGAGAGAACAGGAACACAGAGAGAGAACAGGAACACCGAGAGAGAACAGGAACACAAAGAGAGAGCAGGACTACAAAGAGAGAACAGGAACACAGACAGAGAGCAGGAACACAGAGAGAGAACAGGAACACAGAGAGTGAACAGGAACACAGAGAGAACGGGAACACAGAGAGAGAGCAGGAACACAGAGAGAGAGCAGGAACACAGGGAGAGAACAGGAACAGAGAGAGAGAGAACAGGAACACAGGGAGAGAGCAGGAACACAGAGAGAGAAAACCGGAACGCAGAGAGAGAGCAGGAACACAGAGAGAACAGGAGCACAGACAGAACAGGAACACAGAGAGAGAGAACAGGAGCACAGAGAGAGAGCAGGAACACACACAGAGAGAAAAGGAACACAGAGAGAGAACAGGAACACCGAGAGAGAACAGGAACACAGAGAGAGAGAGCAGGACTACAAAGAGAGAACAGGAACACAGACAGAGAGCAGGAACACAGAGAGAGAACAGGAACACAGAGAGAGAACAGGAACACAGAGAGAACAGGAACACAGAGAGAGAGCAGGAACACAGAGAATGAACAGAAACAGAGAGAGAGAGCAGGAACACAGAGTGAGAACTGGACCACAGAGAGGACTGGAACACTGAGAGAGAACAGGAACAGAGAGAGAACAGGAGCACAGAGAGAGAGCAGGAACACAGAGAGAGAGAGCAGGAACACAGAGAGATAACAGGAACACAGAGAGAGAGAACAGGAACACCGAGAGAGTAGGAAAACAGAGACAGGGCAGGAACACAGAGAGAGTGAGAACAGGAACACAGAGAGAGAGCAGGAACACACACAGAGAGAACAGGAACACAGAGAGAGAACAGGAACACCGAGAGAGAACAGGAACACAGGTAGAGGACAGGAACACAGAGAGAGAGAACAGGAACACAGAGAGAGAAAACCGGAACGCAGAGAGAGAGCAGGAACACAGAGAGAACAGGAGCACAGACAGAACAGGAACACAGAGAGAGAGAACAGGAACAGAGCGAGATAGCAGGAACACACAGAGAATGAACAGGAACACAGAGAGAGAGCAGGAACACAGAGAGAGAACAGGAACACAGAGAGAGAGCAGGAACACAGAGAGAGAGAACAGGAACGCAGAGAGAGAGAACAGGAACGCAGAGAGAGAGCAGGAACACAGAGAGAACAGGAACACAGACAGATCAGGAACAGAGAGAGAGAACAGGAACAGAGAGAGATAGCAGGAACACACAGAGAATGTACAGGAACACAGAGAGAGAGCAGGAACACAGAGAGATAACAGGAACACAGAGAGTGAACAGGAAAACAGAGAGAGCAGGAACACAGAGAGAACAGGAACAAAGAGAGAGAACAGGAACACTGAGAGAACAGGAACACAGACAGAGAACAGGAACAGAGAGAGAGAACAGGAACACACAGAGAGAGAACAGGAACACAGAGAGAGAGCAGGAACACAGAGGGAACAGGAACACAGAGAGAGAACAGGGACACTGAGAGAATAGGAACACAGAGAGAGAGCAGGAACACAGAGAGTGAACAGGAAAACAGAGAGAGCAGGAACTCAGAGAGAACAGGAACACAGAGAGAGAACAGGAACACTGAGAGAACAGGAACACAGAGAGAGAACAGGAACAGAGAGAGAGAGCAGGAACACAGAGAGAACAGGAACACAGAGAGAGAGAACAGGAACACAGAGAGAGAACAGGAACACGGAGAGAGAACAGGAACACAGAGAGAGAGCAGGAACACAGAGAGAGAACAGGAACACAGAGAGAGAACAGGAACAGAGCGAGATAGCAGGAACACACAGAGAGAGAACAGGAACACAGAGAGAGAGCAGGAACATAGAGAGAGAACAGGAACACAGAGAGTGAACAGGAAAATAGAGAGAGCAGGAACTCAGAGAGAACAGGAACACAGAGAGAGAACAGGAACACTGAGAGAACAGGAACACAGAGAGAGAACAGGAACAGAGCGAGATAGCAGGAACACACAGAGAGAGAACAGGAACACAGAGAGAGAGCATGAACACAGAGAGAGAACAGGAACACAGAGAGTGAACAGGAAAACAGAGAGAGCAGGAACTCAGAGAGAACAGGAACACAGAGAGAGAACAGGAACACTGAGAGAACAGGAACACAGAGAGAGAACAGGAACAGAGAGAGAGAGCAGGAACACAGAGAGAGAACAGGAACACAGAGAGAGAGCAGGAACACAGAGGGAACAGGAACACAGAGAGAAAACAGGGACACTGAGAGAATAGGAACACAGAGAGAGAGCAAGAACACAGAGAGAGAACAGGAACACAGAGAGAGAACAGGAACATAGAGAGAGAGAACAGGAACACACAGAGAGAGAACAGGAACACAGAGAGAACAGGAACACAGAGAGAGAACAGGAACACAGAGAGAGAGAACAGGAACACAGAGAGAGAGAACAGGAACACAGAGAGAACAGGAACACGGAGAAAGAACAGGATAGCAGACAGAGAACAGGAAGACAGACAGTGAACAGGAACACAGAGAGAGAACAGGAACCCAGAGAGAGAACAGGAACACTGAGAGAAGAGGAACACAGAGAGAGAACACGAACACAGAGAGAACAGGAACACAGAGAGAGAACAGGCTCACAGAGAGAACAGGAACACAGAGAGAACAGGAACACAGAGAGAGAGCAGGAACACAGATAATGAACAGAAACAGAGAGAGAGAGCAGGAACACAGAGAGAGAACTGGACCACAGAGAGGAAAGGAACACAGAGAGAGAACAGGAAAACAGAGAGAGCAGGAACTCAGAGAGAACAGGAACACAGAGAGAGAACAGGAACACTGAGAGAACAGGAACACAGAGAGAGAACAGGAACAGAGAGAGAGAGCAGGAACACAGAGAGAGAACAGGAACACAGAGAGAGAGCAGGAACACAGAGGGAACAGGAACACAGAGAGAAAACAGGGACACTGAGAGAATAGGAACACAGAGAGAGAGCAAGAACACAGAGAGAGACAGGAACACAGAGAGAGAGCTTGAACACGGAGAAAGAACAGGAACACAGACAGTGAACAGGAACACAGAGAGAGCAGGAACACAGAGAGAGAACAGGAACACAGAGAGAGAACAGGAACACAGAGAGAGAGCAGGAACACAGAGAGAGAGAACTGGAACGCAGAGAAAGAGCAGGAACACAGAGAGAACAGGAGCACAGACAGAACAGGAACACAGAGAGAGAACAGGAACAGAGCGAGATAGCAGAAACACACAGAGAATGAACAGGAACACAGAGAGAGAGCAGGAACACAGAGAGAGAACAGGAACACAGAGAGTGAACAGAAAAACAGAGAGAGCAGGAACACAGAGAGAACAGGAACACAGAGAGAGAACAGGAACACTGAGAGAACAGGAACACACAGAGAGAACAGGGACACTGAGAGAGAACAGGAACACAGAGAGAGAGCAGGAACACAGAGGGAACAGGAACACAGAGAGAGAACAGGGACACTGAGAGAATAGGAACACAGAGAGAGAGCAAGAACACAGAGAGAGAACAGGAACACAGAGAGAGAGCTTGAACACGGAGAATGAACAGGATAGCAGAGAGAGAACAGGAACACAGACACTGAACAGGAACACAGAGAGAGAACCGGAACCCAGAGAGAGAACAGGAACACTGAGAGAACAGAAACACAGAGAGAGAACAGGTTCACAGAGAGCGAGCAGGAACACAGAGAGATCAGGAACACCGAGAGAGAGAACAGGAACATAGAGAGAACAGGAACACAGAGAGAGAACAGGAACAGAGAGAGAGAGCAGGAACACAGAGAGAGAGAACAGGAACACAGAGAGAGAACAGGAACACAGCGAGATAGCAGGAACACACAGAGAGAGAACAGGAACACAGAGAGAGAGCAGGAACACTGAGAGAACAGGAACACAGAGAGAGAACAGGAACAGAGAGAGTGAACAGGAAAACAGAGAGAGCAGGAACTCAGAGAGAACAGGAACACAGAGAGCAACAGGAACACTGAGAGAACAGGAACACAGAGAGAGAACAGGAAAGAGAGAGAGCGCAGGAACACAGAGAGAACAGGAACACAGAGAGAGAGAACAGGAACACAGAGAGAACAGGAACACGGAGAGAGAACAGGAACACAGAGAGAGAGCAGGAACACAGAGAGAGAACAGGAACACAGAGAGAGAACAGGAACACAGAGAGAGAACAGGAACAGAGCGAGATAGCAGGAACACAGAGAGAGAGAACAGGAACACAGAGAGAGAGCAGGAACATAGAGAGAGAACAGGAACACAGAGAGTGAACAGGAAAACAGAGAGAGCAGGAACTCAGAGAGAACAAGAACACAGAGAGAGAACAGGAACACTGAGAGAACAGGAACACAGAGAGAGAACAGGAACAGAGCGAGAGAGCAGGAACACACAGAGAGAGAACAGGAACACAGAGAGAGAGCAGGAACACAGAGAGAGAACAGGAACACAGAGAGTGAACAGGAAAACAGAGAGAGCAGGAACTCAGAGAGAACAGGAACACAGAGAGAGAACAGGAACACTGAGAGAACAGGAACACAGAGAGAGAACAGGAACAGAGAGAGAGAGCAGGAACACAGAGAGAGAACAGGAACACAGATAGAGAACAGGAACACAGAGAGAGAACAGGAACAGAGAGAGAGAGCAGGAACACAGAGAGAGAACAGGAACACAGAGAGAGAACAGGAACACAGAGAGAGAGCAGGAACACAGAGGGAACAGGAACACAGAGAGAAAACAGGGACACTGAGAGAATAGGAGCACAGAGAGAGAGCAGGAACACAGAGAGAGAACAGGAACACAGAGAGAGAACAGGAACATAGAGAGAGAGAACAGGAACACAGAGAGAGAGAACAGGAACACAGAGAGAACAGGAACACAGATAGAGAACAGGAACACAGAGTGAGAACAGGAACACAGAGAGAGAGAACAGGAACAGAGAGAGAGAGAACAGGAACACAGAGAGAACAGGAACACGGAGAAAGAACAGGATAGCAGACAGAGAACAGGAACACAGACAGTGAACAGGAACACAGAGAGAGAACAGGAACCCAGAGAGAGAACAGGAACACTGAGAGAAGAGGAACACAGAGAGAGAACACGAACACAGAGAGAACAGGAACACAGAGAGAGAACAGGCTCACAGAGAGAGAGCAGGAACACAGAGAGAACAGGAACACGGAGAGAGAACAGGAACACACAGAGAGAACAGGAACACACAGAGAGAACAGGAACACAGAGAGAACAGGAACACAGAGAGAGAACACAAGCACAGAGAATGAACGGAACACACAGAGAGAGCAGGAACACAGAGAGAGAACAGGAACACAGAGAGAGAACAGGAACACAGAGAGAACAGGAACACAGAGAGAACAGGAACACAGAGAGAGAGCAGGAACACAGATAATGAACAGAAACAGAGAGAGAGAGCAGGAACACAGAGAGAGAACTGGACCACAGAGAGGAAAGGAACACAGAGAGAGAACAGGAAAACAGAGAGAGCAGGAACTCAGAGAGAACAGGAACACAGAGAGAGAACAGGAACACTGAGAGAACAGGAACACAGAGAGAGAACAGGAACAGAGAGAGAGAGCAGGAACACAGAGAGAGAACAGGAACACAGAGAGAGAGAGAGCAGGAACACAGAGGGAACAGGATCACAGAGAGAAAACAGGGACACTAAGAGAATAGGAACACAGAGAGAGAGCAAGAACACAGAGAGAGACAGGAACACAGAGAGAGAGCTTGAACACAGAGAAAGAACAGGAACACAGACAGTGAACAGGAACACAGAGAGAGAGCAGGAACACAGAGAGAGAACAGGAACACAGAGAGAGAGCAGGAACACAGAGAGAGAGAACCGGAACGCAGAGAAAGAGCAGGAACACAGAGAGGACAGGAGCACAGACAGAACAGGAACACAGAGAGAGAACAGGAACAGAGCGAGATAGCAGAAACACACAGAGAATGAACAGGAACACAGAGAGAGAGCAGGAACACAGAGAGAGAACAGGAACACAGAGAGTGAACAGAAAAACAGAGAGAGCAGGAACACAGAGAGAACAGGAACACAGAGAGAGAACAGGAACACTGAGAGAACAGGAACACAGAGAGAGAACAGGGACACCGAGGGAGAACAGGGACACCGAGGGAGAACAGGAACACAGAGGGAACAGGAACACAGAGAGAGAACAGGGACACTGAGAGAATAGGAACACAGAGAGAGAGCAAGAACACAGAGAGAGAACAGGAACACAGAGAGAGAGCTTGAACACGGAGAATGAACAGGATAGCAGAGAGAGAACAGGAACACAGACACTGAACAGGAACACAGAGAGAGAACCGGAACCCAGAGAGAGAACAGGAACACTGAGAGAAGAGGAACACAGAGAGAGAACACGAACACAGAGAGAACAGGAACACAGAGAGAGAACAGGTTCAGAGAGAGCGAGCAGGAACACAGAGAGATCAGGAACACAGAGAGAGAGAACAGGAACACAGAGAGAGAACAGGAACACAGAGAGAGAACCGGAACACAGAGAGAGAACCGGAACACAGAGAGAGAACGGCAACACAGAGAGAGAACGGCAACACAGAGAGAGAACGGCAACACAGAGAGAGAGCAGGAACAGAGAGAGAACAGAAATACAGACAGAGAACAGGTTCACAGAGAGAGAGCAGGAACACAGAGAGAACAGGAACACAGAGAGAGAGAACAGGAACACAGAGAGAGAACAGGAACACAGAGAGAGTTCGAACCCAGAGAGGGAGCAGGAACAGAGAGAACACAGGAACACAGAGAGAGAGCAGGAACACAGAGAGAGAGAGCAGGAACACAGAGAGAAAACAGGAACACAGAGACAGTACAGGAACACAGAGAGAGAACAGGAACACAGAGAGAATAGCAACACAGAGAGAGAACAGGAACACAGAGAGAGAGCAGGAACACAGAGAGAGAGCAGGAACACAGAGAGAGAGCAGGAACACAGAGAGAACAGGAACACAGAGAGAACAGGAACACAGAGAGAACAGGAACACAGAGAGAACAGGAACACAGAGTGAGAACAGGAATACAGAGAGAGAACAGGAAGACAGAGAGAGCAGTAACACAGAGAGAACAGGAGCACAGAGAGAGAGAACAGGAACACAGGTAGAGAGTTGGAACACAGAGAGAGAGCAGGAACATAGAGAGAGAGCCGGAACACAGAGAGAGAGCAGGAACACAGAGAGAGAGCAGGAACACAGAGAGAGAGCAGGAACACAGAGACAGAGCAGGAACACAGAGAGAGAAAGGAACACAGAGAGAGAGCAGGAACAGAGAGAGAGAGAGAACAGGAACACAGAGAGAGAGCAGGAACACAGAGAGAGAGAACAGGAACACAGAGAGAGAACAGGAACACAGAGAGAGAACAGGAACACAGAGAGAGAGTAGGACTACAAAGAGAGAACAGGAACACAGACAGAGAGCAGGAACACAGAGAGCAAACAGGAACACAGAGAGAGAACAGGAACACAGAGAGAACAGGAACACAGAGAGAACAGGAACACAGAGAGAGAACAGGGACAGAGAGAGAGAACAGGGACAGAGAGAGAGAACAGGGACAGAGAGAGAGAACAGGGACAGAGAGAGAGAACAGGGACAGAGAGAGAGAACAGGAACACAGAGAGAGAACAGGAACACAGAGAAAGAACAGGAACACAGAGAGAGAACAGGAACACAGAGAGAGAGCAGGAACACAGAGAGAGAGAACAGGAACACAGAGAGAGAACAGGAACACAGAGAGAGAACAGGAATAAAGAGAGAGAACAGGAAGACAGAGAGAGCAGTAACACAGAGAGAACAGGAGCACAGAGAGAGAGAACAGGAACACAGAGAGAGAGTTGGAACACAGAGAGAGAGCAGGAACACAGAGAGAGAGCCGGAACACAGAGAGAGAGCCGGAACACAGAGAGAGAGCAGGAACACAGAGAGAGAGCAGGAACACAGAGAGAGAGCAGGAACACAGAGAGAGAGCAGGAACACAGAGAGAGAAAGGAACACAGAGAGAGAGCAGGAACACAGAGAGAGAGAGAACAGGAACACAGAGAGAGAGCAGGAACACAGAGAGAGAGAACAGGAACACAGAGAGAGAACAGGAACACAGAGAGAGAACAGGAACACAGAGAGAGAACAGGAAGACAGAGAGAGAGTAGGACTACAAAGAGAGAACAGGAACACAGACAGAGAGCAGGAACACAGAGAGCAAACAGGAACACAGAGAGAGAACAGGAACACAGAGAGAGAACAGGAACACAGAGAGTGAACAGGAACACAGAGAGTGAACAGGAACACAGAGAGAGAACAGGAACACAGAGAGAGAACAGGAACACAGAGAGAGAACAGGAACACAGAGAGAACAGGAACACAGAGAGAGAACAGGAACACAGAGAGTGAGCAGGAACACAGTGAAAGAACAGGAACACGGTGAGAACAGGAACACAGAGAGAGAACAGGAACACAGAGAGGACAGGAACACAGAGAGAAAGCAGGAACACAGAGAGAGAGCAGGAACACAGAGAGAACCGGAACACAGAGAGAGAACAGGAACACAGAGAGAGAACAGGAACACAGAGAGAGAACAGGAACACAGAGAGAGAACAGGAACACAGAGAATGAACAGGAACACAGAGAGAGAACAGAAACACTGAGAGAACAGGAAGAGAGAGAGAGAACACGAACACCGAGAGAGAACAGGAACACAGAGAGAGAACAGGAACACAGAGAGAGAACAGGAACACAGAGAGAGAACAGGAACACAGAGAGAGAACAGGAACACGGAGAGAGAACAGGAACACGGAGAGAGAACAGGAACACGGAGAGAGAACAGGAACACGGAGAAAGAACAGGAACGCAGAGAGTGAACAGGAACACACAGAGAGAACAGGAACCCAGAGAGAGAACAGGAACACTGAGAGAACAGCAACACAGAGAGAGAACACGAACACCGAGAGAGAACAGGAACACAGAGAGAGAACAGGAACACAGAGAGAGAACCGGAACACAGAGAGAGAACCGGAACACAGAGAGAGAACCGGAACACAGAGAGAGAACGGCAACACAGAGAGAGAACGGCAACACAGAGAGAGAGCAGGAACACAGAGAGAACAGAAATACAGACAGAGAACAGGTTCACAGAGAGAGAGCAGGAACACAGAGAGAACAGGAACACAGAGAGAGAGAACAGGAACACAGAGAGAGAACAGGAACACAGAGAGAGTTCGAACACAGAGAGGGAGCAGGAACAGAGAGAACACAGGAACACAGAGAGAGAGCAGGAACACAGAGTGAGAGAACAGGAACACAGAGAGAGAGCAGGAACACAGGGAGAGAGAACAGGAACACAGAGAGAGAACAGGAACACAGAGAGAGAGGACAGGAACACAGGGAGAGAACAGGAAGACAGATAAAGAGTAGGACTACAAAGAGAGAACAGGAACACAGACAGAGAGCAGCAACACAGAGAGAGAACAGGGACACAGAGAGAGAGCAGGAACACAGAGAGAGAAAGGAACACAGAGAGAGAAAGGAACACAGAGAGAGAAAGGAACACAGAGAGAGAAAGGAACACAGAGAGAGAGAGAACAGGAACACAGAGAGAGAGCAGGAACACAGAGAGAGAGCAGGAACACAGAGAGAGAGAACAGGAACACAGAGAGAGAACAGGAACACAGAGAGAGAACAGGAATACAGAGAGAGAACAGGAAGACAGAGAGAGAGTAGGACTACAAAGAGAGAACAGGAACACAGACAGAGAGCAGGAACACAGAGAGAGAACAGGGACACAGAGAGAGAGCAGGAACAAAGAGAGAAAACAGGAAAACAGAGAGAACAGGAACACAGAGAGAGAACAGGAACACAGAGAGAACAGGAACACAGAGAATGAACAGGAACATAGATAGAGAGCAGGAACACACAGAGAGAACAGGAACAGAGAGAGAGAGCAGGAACACAGAGAGAGAACAGGAACACAGAGAGAGAACACGAACACAGAGAGAGAACACGAACACAGAGAGAGAACACGAACACAGAGAGAGAACAGGGACAGAGAGAGAGAGCAGGAACACAGAGAGAAAACAGGAAAACAGAAAGAACAGGAACATACAGAGTGAACAGGAACACAGAGAGAACAGGAACACAGAGAATGAACAGGAACACAGAGAATGAACAGGAACACAGAGAGAGAACAGGAACACAGAGAGAGAACAGGAACACAGAGTGAGAACAGGAACACAGAGTGAGAACAGGAACACAGAGAGAACAGGAACACAGAGAGAGAACAGGAACACAGAGAGAGAACACGAACACAGAGAGAGAACACGAACACAGAGAGAGAACAGGGACAGAGAGAGAGAGCAGGAACACAGAGAGAAAACAGGAAAACAGAAAGAACAGGAACATACAGAGTGAACAGGAACACAGAGAGAACAGGAACACAGAGAATGAACAGGAACACACAGAGAGAACAGGAACACAGAAAGAACAGGAACACAGAGAGAACAGGAACACAGAAAGAACAGGAACACAGAGAGAACAGGAACACAGAGAGAGAACAGGAACACAGAGAGAGAACAGGAACACACAGAGAGAACAGGAACACACAGAGAGAACAGGAACACACAGAGAGAACAGGAACATAGAGAATGAACAGGAACATAGAGAATGAACAGGAACACAGAGAGAGAACAGGAACACAGAGAGAGAACAGGAACACAGAGTGAGAACAGGAACACAGAGTGAGAACAGGAACACAGAGAGAACAGGAACACAGAGAGAACAGGAACACAGAGAGAGAGCAGGAACACAGAGAGCAAACAGGAACATAGAGAGAGAACAGGAACACAGAGAATGAACAGGAGCACAGAGAGAGAGCAGGAACAAAGAGAGAGAACAGGAACACAGAGTGAGAACAGGAACACAGAGTGAGAACAGGAACACAGAGAGAACAGGAACACAGAGAGAACAGGAACACAGAGAGAGAGCAGGAACACAGAGAGCAAACAGGAACATAGAGAGAGAACAGGAACACAGAGAATGAACAGGAGCACAGAGAGAGAGCAGGAACAAAGAGAGAGAACAGGAACACAGAGAGAGAACAGGAACACAGAGAGAGAACAGGAACACAGAGAGAGAACAGGAACACAGAGAGGGAACAGGAACACAGAGAGGGAACAGGAACACAGAGAGGGAACAGGAACACAGAGAGAGAACACGAACACCGAGAGAGAACACGAACACAGAGAGAGAGGAGGAACACAGAGAGAGAGCAGGAACACAGAGAGAGAGCAGGAACACAGAGAGACAACAGGCACACACAGAGAGAGCAGGAACACGGAGAGACAGAGAGCAGGAACACAGAGAGAGAACAGGAACACAGAGAGAGAACAGGGACACAGAGAGAACAGGAACACAGAGAGAGAACAGGAACACAGAGAGAGAACAGGAACACAGAGAGAGAACAGGAACACAGAGAGAGAACAGGAACACAGAGAGAGAACAGGAACACAGAGAGGGAACAGGAACACAGAGAGGGAACAGGAACGCAGAGAGTGAACAGGAACGCAGAGAGTGAACAGGAACACAGAGAGAGAACAGGAACACAGAGAGAGAACAGGAACACAGAGAGAACAGGAACACAGAGAGAACAGGAACACAGGTAGAGAACAGGAACACAGAGAAAACAGTAACACAGCGAGAGAACAGGAACACCGAGGGAGAACAGGTACAAAGAGAGGACAGGAACACAGAGAGAGAGCAGGAACACAGAGAGAGAACAGGAAAACAGAGAGAGAACAGGAAAACAGAGAGAGAACAGGAATACAGAGAGAGAACAGGAACACAGAGAGAGAACAGGAACACAGAGAGAGAACAGGAACACAGAGAGAGAGCAGGAATACAGAGAGAGAACAGGAACACAGAGAGAGAACAGGAACACAGAGAGAGAACAGGAACACTGAGAGAGAACAGGGACGCAGAGAGAATATGGACACAGAGAGAGAACAGGAACACAGAGAGAGAACAGGAACACAGAGAGAGAGCTTGAATACGGAGAAAGAACAGGAAAGCAGAGAGAGAACAGCAATGCAGAGAGAGAACAGCAACACAGAGACTGAACAGGAACACGGAGAAAGAACAGGAACACGGAGAGTGAACAGGAACACACAGAGAGAACAGGAACCCAGAGAGAGAACAGGAACACTGAGAGAACAGCAACACAGAGAGAGAACACGAACACCGAGAGAGAACAGGAACACAGAGAGAGAACGGCAACACAGAGAGAGAGCAGGAACACAGAGAGAACAGAAATACAGACAGAGAACAGGTTCACAGAGAGAGAGCAGGAACACAGAGAGAACAGGAGCACAGAGAGAGAGAACAGGAACACAGAGAGAGAACAGGAAAACAGAGAGAGAGAGTTCGAACACAGAGAGAGAGCAGGAACACAGAGAACACAGGAACACAGAGAGAGAACAGGAACACAGAGAGAGAACAGGAACACAGAGAGAGAACAGGAACACAGAGAGAGA
Organism: Chiloscyllium plagiosum; assembly: GCF_037043375.1. NCBI lineage: Eukaryota > Metazoa > Chordata > Chondrichthyes > Orectolobiformes > Hemiscylliidae > Chiloscyllium > Chiloscyllium plagiosum. The sequence goes on from NW_028270145.1 coordinate 27,755,909, forward strand.
ACAGGAACACAGAGAGAGAACAGGAACACAGAGAGTGAACAGGAACACAGAGAGTGAACAGGAACACTGAGAGAGAATAGGAACACAGAGAGAGAACAGGAACACAGAGAGTGAACAGGAACACAGAGAGTGAACAGGAACACAGAGAGTGAACAGGAACACAGAGAGAGAGCAGGAACACAGAGAGAGAGCAGGAACACAGAGAGAGCAGGAATACAGAGAGAGAACAGGAACGCAGAGAGAGAGCAGGAATACAGAGATAGAAAAGGAACACAGAGAGAACAGGAAGACAGAGAGAGAACACAGGTACACAGAGAGAGAACAGGAACACTGAGAGAACAGGAACACAGAGAGAGAACAGGGACACTGAGAGAACAGGAGCACAGAGAGAGCAGGGACACAGAGAGAGAGAACAGGAACACAGAGAGAGAACAGGAACATAGAGAGAGAGAACAGGAACACAGAGAGAGAGAACAGGAACACAGAGAGAGAACAGGAATACAGAGAGAGAACAGGAAGACAGAGAGAGAGTAGGAATACAAAGAGAGAACAGGAACACAGACAGAGAGCAGGAACACAGAGAGCAAACAGGAACATAGAGAGAGAACAGGAACACAGAGAATGAACAGGAGCACAGAGAGAGAGCAGGAACACAGAGAGAAAACAGGGACACAGAGAGAGCAGGAACATGGAGAGAGAGAGAGAGCAGGAACACAGAGAGAGAACAGGAACACAGAGAGAGAACAGGGACACAGAGAGAACAGGAACACAGAGAGAACAGGAACACAGAGAGAGAACAGGAACACAGAGAGAGAGCAGGAACACAAAGAGAGCAGGAATACAGAGAGAGAACAGGAACGCAGAGAGAGAGCAGGAATACAGAGATAGAAAAGTAACACAGAGAGAACAGGAAGACTGAGAGAGAACACAGGTACACAGAGAGAGAACAGGAACACTGAGAGAACAGGAACACAGAGAGAGAACAGGGACACTGAGAGAATAGGAACACAGAGAGAGAACCGGAACACAGAGTGAGAACTGGAACACAGAGAGAGAGAGAACAGGAACACAGAGAGAGAGAGAACAGGAACACAGAGAGAGAACAGGAACACAGAGAGAGAACAGGAACACGGAGAAAGAACAGGAACACGGAGAAAGAACAGGAACGCAGAGAGTGAACAGGAACACAGAGAGTGAACAGGAACACAGAGAGAGAACAGAAACACAGAGAGAGAGCAGGAACACAGAGAGAGAACAGGAACACCGAGTGAGAACAGGAACACAGAGAGAGAACAGGAACACAGAGAGAGAACAGGAACACAGAGAGAGAACAGGAACACAGAGAGAACAGGAACACAGGGAGAGAACAGGAACACAGAGAGAACAGTAACACAGCGAGAGAACAGGAACACTGAGAGAGAACAGGTACAAAGAGAGGACAGGAACACAGAGAGAGAGCAAGAACACAGAGAGAGAGCAGGAACACAGAGAGACAACAGGCACACACAGAGAGAGCAGGAACATGGAGAGAGAGAAAGCAGGAACACAGAGAGAGAACAGGAACACAGAGAGAGAACAGGGACACAGAGAGAGAACAGGAACACAGAGAGAACAGGAACACAGAGAGAACAGGAACACAGAGAGAACAGGAACACAGAGAGAGAGCAGGAATACAGAGAGAGAACAGGAACACAGAGAGAACAGGAACACAGAGAGAGAACAGGAATACAGAGAGAGAACAGGAACGCAGAGAGTGAACAGGAACGCAGAGAGAGAACAGGAACACAGAGAGAGAACAGGAACACAGAGAGAGAACAGGAACACAGGGAGAGAACAGGAACACAGGGAGAACAGTAACACAGCGAGAGAACAGGAACACCGAGAGAGAACAGGTACAAAGAGAGGACAGGAACACAGAGAGAGAACAGGAACACAGAGAGAGAACAGGAACACAGGGAGAGAACAGGAACACAGGGAGAGAACAGGAACACAGGGAGAGAACAGGAACACAGAGAGAACAGTAACACAGAGAGAACAGTAACACAGCGAGAGAACAGGAACACCGAGAGAGAACAGGAACACCGAGAGAGAACAGGAACACCGAGAGAGAACAGGTACAAAGAGAGGACAGGAACACAGAGAGAGAGCAAGAACACAGAGAGAGAGCAGGAACACAGAGAGACAACAGGCACACACAAAGAGAGCAGGAACACGGAGAGAGAGAAAGCAGGAACACAGAGAGAGAACAGGAACACAGAGAGAGAACAGGAACACAGAGAGAGAACAGGGACACAGAGAGAGAACAGGGACACAGAGAGAGAACAGGGACACAGAGAGAGAACAGGAACACAGAGAGAGCAGGAATACAGAGAGTGAACAGGAACACAGAGAGTGAACAGGAACACAGAGAGTGAACAGGAACACAGAGAGAGAACAGGAACACAGAGAGTGAACAGGAACACAGAGAATGAACAGGAACACAGAGAGAGAGCAGGAACACAGAGAGAGAGCAGGAACACAGAGAGAGCAGGAATACAGAGAGAGAACAGGAACGCAGAGAGAGAGCAGGAATACAGAGATAGAAAAGGAACACAGAGAGAACAGGAAGACAGAGAGAGAACACAGGTACACAGAGAGAGAACAGGAACACTGAGAGAACAGGAACACAGAGAGAGAACAGGGACACTGAGAGAATAGGAACACAGAGAGAGAACCGGAACACAGAGAGAGAACCGGAACACAGAGAGAGAACAGGAACATAGAGAGAGAGAACAGGAACACAGAGAGAGAGAACAGGAACACAGAGAGAGAACAGGAATACAGAGAGAGAACAGGAAGACAGAGAGAGAGTAGGAATACAAAGAGAGAACAGGAACACAGACAGAGAGCAGGAACACAGAGAGCAAACAGGAACATAGAGAGAGAACAGGAACACAGAGAATGAACAGGAGCACAGAGAGAGAGCAGGAACACAGAGAGAAAACAGGGACACAGAGAGAACAGGAACACAGAGAGAGAGCAGGAACACAGAGAGACAACAGGCACACACAGAGAGAGCAGGTACATGGAGAGAGAGAGAGCAGGAACACAGAGAGAGAACAGGAACACAGAGAGAGAACAGGGACACAGAGAGAACAGGAACACAGAGAGAGAACAGGAACACCGAGAGAGAACAGGAACACCGAGAGAGAACAGGAACACCGAGAGAGAACAGGAACACCGAGAGAGAACAGGAACACAGAGAGAGCACAGGAACACAGAGAGAGAACAGGAACACAGAGAGAGAACAGGAACACAGAGAGAGAACAGGAACACAGAGAGAGAACAGGAACACAGAGAGAGAACAGGAACACAGAGAGAGAACAGGAACATAGAGAGAACAGGAACACAGAGAGAACAGGAACACAGGGAGAGAACAGGAACACAGAGAGAACAGTAACACAGCGAGAGAACAGGAACACCGAGAGAGAACAGGTACAAAGAGAGGACAGGAACACAGAGAGAGAGCAAGAACACAGAGAGAGAGCAGGAACACAGAGAGACAACAGGCACACACAGAGAGAGCAGGAACACGGAGAGAGAGAAAGCAGGAACACAGAGAGAGAACAGGAACACAGAGAGAGAACAGGGACACAGAGAGAACAGGAACACAGAGAGAGAACAGGAACACAGAGAGAGAGCAGGAACACAGAGAGAACAGGAACACAGAGAGAGAACAGGAACACAGAGAGAGAACAGGAACACAGAGAGAGAACAGGAACACAGAGAGAGAACAGGAACACAGAGAATGAACAGGAACACAGAGAATGAACAGGAACACAGAGAGAGAACAGGAACACAGAGAGAGAGCAGGAACACAGAGAGAGCAGGAATACAGAGAGAGAACAGGAACGCAGAGAGAGAGCAGGAATACAGAGATAGAAAAGTAACACAGAGAGAACAGGAAGACTGAGAGAGAACACAGGTACACAGAGAGAGAACAGGAACACTGAGAGAACAGGAACACAGAGAGAGAACAGGGACACTGAGAGAATAGGAACACAGAGAGAGAACCGGAACACAGAGTGAGAACTGGAACACAGAGAGAGAGAGAACAGGAACACAGAGAGAGAGAGAACAGGAACACAGAGAGAGAACAGGAACACAGAGAGAGAACAGGAACACGGAGAAAGAACAGGAACACGGAGAAAGAACAGGAACGCAGAGAGTGAACAGGAACACAGAGAGTGAACAGGAACACAGAGAGTGAACAGGAACACAGAGAGTGAACAGGAACCCAGAGAGTGAACAGGAACCCAGAGAGAGAACAGAAACACAGAGAGAGAGCAGGAACACAGAGAGAGAACAGGAACACCGAGTGAGAACAGGAACACAGAGAGAGAACAGGAACACAGAGAGAGAACAGGAACACAGAGAGAGAACAGGAACACAGAGAGAACAGGAACACAGGGAGAGAACAGGAACACAGAGAGAACAGTAACACAGCGAGAGAACAGGAACACTGAGAGAGAACAGGTACAAAGAGAGGACAGGAACACAGAGAGAGAGCAAGAACACAGAGAGAGAGCAGGAACACAGAGACAACAGGCACACACAGAGAGAGCAGGAACATGGAGAGAGAGAAAGCAGGAACACAGAGAGAGAACAGGAACACAGAGAGAGAACAGGGACACAGAGAGAACAGGAACACAGAGAGAGAACAGGAACACAGAGAGAACAGGAACACAGAGAGAACAGGAACACAGAGAGAGAGCAGGAATACAGAGAGAGAACAGGAACACAGAGAGAACAGGAACACAGAGAGAGAACAGGAACACAGAGAGAGAACAGGAACGCAGAGAGTGAACAGGAACGCAGAGAGAGAACAGGAACACAGAGAGAGAACAGGAACACAGGGAGAGAACAGGAACACAGGGAGAGAACAGGAACACAGGGAGAACAGTAACACAGCGAGAGAACAGGAACACCGAGAGAGAACAGGTACAAAGAGAGGACAGGAACACAGAGAGAGAACAGGAACACAGAGAGAGAACAGGAACACAGGGAGAGAACAGGAACACAGGGAGAGAACAGGAACACAGGGAGAGAACAGGAACACAGAGAGAACAGTAACACAGAGAGAACAGTAACACAGCGAGAGAACAGGAACACCGAGAGAGAACAGGTACAAAGAGAGGACAGGAACACAGAGAGAGAGCAAGAACACAGAGAGAGAGCAGGAACACAGAGAGACAACAGGCACACACAAAGAGAGCAGGAACACGGAGAGAGAGAAAGCAGGAACACAGAGAGAGAACAGGAACACAGAGAGAGAACAGGAACACAGAGAGAGAACAGGGACACAGAGAGAGAACAGGGACACAGAGAGAGAACAGGGACACAGAGAGAGAACAGGGACACAGAGAGAGAACAGGGACACAGAGAGAGAACAGGGACACAGAGAGAACAGGAACACAGAGAGAGCAGGAATACAGAGAGTGAACAGGAACACAGAGAGTGAACAGGAACACAGAGAGTGAACAGGAACACAGAGAGTGAACAGGAACACAGAGAGAGAACAGGAACACAGAGAGAGAACAGGAACACAGAGAATGAACAGGAACACAGAGAGAGAACAGGAACACAGAGAGAGAGCAGGAACACAGAGAGAGCAGGAATACAGAGAGAGAACAGGAACGCAGAGAGAGAGCAGGAATACAGAGATAGAAAAGGAACACAGAGAGAACAGGAAGACAGAGAGAGAACACAGGTACACAGAGAGAGAACAGGAACACTGAGAGAACAGGAACACAGAGAGAGAACAGGGACACTGAGAGAATAGGAACACAGAGAGAGAACCGGAACACAGAGAGAGAACCGGAACACAGAGAGAGAACAGGAACATAGAGAGAGAGAACAGGAACACAGAGAGAGAGAACAGGAACACAGAGAGAGAACAGGAATACAGAGAGAGAACAGGAAGACAGAGAGAGAGTAGGAATACAAAGAGAGAACAGGAACACAGACAGAGAGCAGGAACACAGAGAGCAAACAGGAACATAGAGAGAGAACAGGAACACAGAGAATGAACAGGAGCACAGAGAGAGAGCAGGAACACAGAGAGAAAACAGGGACACAGAGAGAACAGGAACACAGAGAGAGAGCAGGAACACAGAGAGACAACAGGCACACACAGAGAGAGCAGGTACATGGAGAGAGAGAGAGCAGGAACACAGAGAGAGAACAGGAACACAGAGAGAGAACAGGGACACAGAGAGAACAGGAACACAGAGAGAGAACAGGAACACCGAGAGAGCACAGGAACACAGAGAGAGCACAGGAACACAGAGAGAGAACAGGAACACAGGGAGAGAACAGGAACACAGGGAGAGAACAGGAACACAGAGAGAGAACAGGAACACAGAGAGAGAACAGGAACATAGAGAGAACAGGAACACAGAGAGAACAGGAACACAGGGAGAGAACAGGAACACAGAGAGAACAGTAACACAGCGAGAGAACAGGAACACCGAGAGAGAACAGGTACAAAGAGAGGACAGGAACACAGAGAGAGAGCAAGAACACAGAGAGAGAGCAGGAACACAGAGAGACAACAGGCACACACAGAGAGAGCAGGAACACGGAGAGAGAGAAAGCAGGAACACAGAGAGAGAACAGGAACACAGAGAGAGAACAGGGACACAGAGAGAACAGGAACACAGAGAGAGAACAGGAACACAGAGAGAGAGCAGGAATACAGAGAGAGAACAGGAACACAGAGAGAGAGCAGGAATACAGAGAGAGAACAGGAACACAGAGAGAACAGGAACGCAGAGAGAGAACAGGGACACTGAGAGAACAGGAACACAGAGAGAGAACAGGAACACAGAGAGTGAGCAGGAACACAGTGAAAGAACAGGAACACGGTGAGAACAGGAACACAGAGAGAGAACAGGAACAAAGAGAGGACAGGAACACAGAGAGAAAGCAGGAACACAGAGAGAGAGCAGGAACACAGAGAGAACAGGAACACAGAGAGAGAACAGGAACACAGAGAGAGAACAGGAACACAGAGAGAGAACAGGAACACAGAGAATGAACAGGAACACAGAGAATGAACAGGAACACAGAGAGAACAGGAACACAGAGAGAGAGCAGGAACACAGAGAGAGCAGGAATACAGAGAGAGAACAGGAACGCAGAGAGAGAGCAGGAATACAGAGATAGAAAAGTAACACAGAGAGAACAGGAAGACTGAGAGAGAACACAGGTACACAGAGAGAGAACAGGAACACTGAGAGAACAGGAACACAGAGAGAGAACAGGGACACTGAGAGAATAGGAACACAGAGAGAGAACCGGAACACAGAGTGAGAACTGGAACACAGAGAGAGAGAGAACAGGAACACAGAGAGAGAGAGAACAGGAACACAGAGAGAGAACAGGAACACAGAGAGAGAACAGGAACACGGAGAAAGAACAGGAACACGGAGAAAGAACAGGAACGCAGAGAGTGAACAGGAACACAGAGAGAGAGCAGGAACACAGAGAGAGCAGGAATACAGAGAGAGAACAGGAACGCAGAGAGAGAGCAGGAATACAGAGATAGAAAAGGAACACAGAGAGAACAGGAAGACAGAGAGAGAACACAGGTACACAGAGAGAGAACAGGAACACTGAGAGAACAGGAACACAGAGAGAGAACAGGGACACTGAGAGAATAGGAACACAGAGAGAGAACCGGAACACAGAGAGAGAACCGGAACACAGAGAGAGAACAGGAACATAGAGAGAGAGAACAGGAACACAGAGAGAGAGAACAGGAACACAGAGAGAGAACAGGAATACAGAGAGAGAACAGGAAGACAGAGAGAGAGTAGGAATACAAAGAGAGAACAGGAACACAGACAGAGAGCAGGAACACAGAGAGCAAACAGGAACATAGAGAGAGAACAGGAACACAGAGAATGAACAGGAGCACAGAGAGAGAGCAGGAACACAGAGAGAAAACAGGGACACAGAGAGAACAGGAACACAGAGAGAGAGCAGGAACACAGAGAGACAACAGGCACACACAGAGAGAGCAGGTACATGGAGAGAGAGAGAGCAGGAACACAGAGAGAGAACAGGAACACAGAGAGAGAACAGGGACACAGAGAGAACAGGAACACAGAGAGAGAACAGGAACACCGAGAGAGCACAGGAACACAGAGAGAGCACAGGAACACAGAGAGAGAACAGGAACACAGGGAGAGAACAGGAACACAGGGAGAGAACAGGAACACAGAGAGAGAACAGGAACACAGAGAGAGAACAGGAACATAGAGAGAACAGGAACACAGAGAGAACAGGAACACAGGGAGAGAACAGGAACACAGAGAGAACAGTAACACAGCGAGAGAACAGGAACACCGAGAGAGAACAGGTACAAAGAGAGGACAGGAACACAGAGAGAGAGCAAGAACACAGAGAGAGAGCAGGAACACAGAGAGACAACAGGCACACACAGAGAGAGCAGGAACACGGAGAGAGAGAAAGCAGGAACACAGAGAGAGAACAGGAACACAGAGAGAGAACAGGGACACAGAGAGAACAGGAACACAGAGAGAGAACAGGAACACAGAGAGAGAGCAGGAATACAGAGAGAGAACAGGAACACAGAGAGAGAGCAGGAATACAGAGAGAGAACAGGAACACAGAGAGAACAGGAACGCAGAGAGAGAACAGGGACACTGAGAGAACAGGAACACAGAGAGAGAACAGGAACACAGAGAGTGAGCAGGAACACAGTGAAAGAACAGGAACACGGTGAGAACAGGAACACAGAGAGAGAACAGGAACAAAGAGAGGACAGGAACACAGAGAGAAAGCAGGAACACAGAGAGAGAGCAGGAACACAGAGAGAACAGGAACACAGAGAGAGAACAGGAACACAGAGAGAGAACAGGAACACAGAGAGAGAACAGGAACACAGAGAATGAACAGGAACACAGAGAATGAACAGGAACACAGAGAGAACAGGAACACAGAGAGAGAGCAGGAACACAGAGAGAGCAGGAATACAGAGAGAGAACAGGAACGCAGAGAGAGAGCAGGAATACAGAGATAGAAAAGTAACACAGAGAGAACAGGAAGACTGAGAGAGAACACAGGTACACAGAGAGAGAACAGGAACACTGAGAGAACAGGAACACAGAGAGAGAACAGGGACACTGAGAGAATAGGAACACAGAGAGAGAACCGGAACACAGAGTGAGAACTGGAACACAGAGAGAGAGAGAACAGGAACACAGAGAGAGAGAGAACAGGAACACAGAGAGAGAACAGGAACACAGAGAGAGAACAGGAACACGGAGAAAGAACAGGAACACGGAGAAAGAACAGGAACGCAGAGAGTGAACAGGAACACAGAGAGTGAACAGGAACCCAGAGAGAGAACAGAAACACAGAGAGAGAGCAGGAACACAGAGAGAGAACAGGAACACAGAGAGAGAACAGGAACACAGAGAGAGAACAGGAACACAGAGAGAGAACAGGTACAAAGAGAGGACAGGAACACAGAGAGAGAGCAAGAACACAGAGAGAGCAGGAACACAGAGAGACAACAGGCACACACAGAGAGAGCAGGAACATGGAGAGAGAGAAAGCAGGAACACAGAGAGAACAGGAACACAGAGAGAGAACAGGGACACAGAGAGAACAGGAACACAGAGAGAGAACAGGAACACAGAGAGAGAACAGGAACACAGAGAGAGCAGGAATACAGAGAGAGAACAGGAACACAGAGAGAGAGCAGGAATACAGAGAGAGAACAGGAACACAGAGAGAACAGGAACACAGAGAGAACAGGAACACAGAGAGAGAACACAGGTACACAGAGAGAGAACACGAACACCAAGAGAGAACAGGAACACAGAGAGAGAACAGGAACACAGAGAGAGAACAGGAACGCAGAGAGTGAACAGGAACGCAGAGAGAGAACAGGAACACAGAGAGAGAACAGGAACACAGAGAGAGAACAGGAACACAGAGAGAACAGGAACACAGGGAGAGAACAGGAACACAGGGAGAACAGTAACACAGCGAGAGAACAGGAACACCGAGAGAGAACAGGTACAAAGAGAGGACAGGAACACAGAGAGAGAGCAGGAACACAGAGAGAGAACAGGAACACAGAGAGAGAACAGGAACACAGAGAGAGCAGGAATACAGAGAGAGAACAGGAACACAGAGAGAGAGCAGGAATACAGAGAGAGAACAGGAATACAGAGAGAGAACAGGAACACAGAGAGAACAGGAACACAGAGAGAACAGGAACACAGAGAGAGAACACAGGTACACAGAGAGAGAACAGGAACACTCTGCGACCCCCCCATCAGGCACTCTGCTTCCCTTCCCAAGAACAAAGACACGGAGGAGTTCGTCCAAAACTATTTATTCAATTCTGCAGAACCGGGTGTTACCTCAATGGCTTCCCACGAGTCACACACACAGATTGTAATCCCCGCACGTTATATACATGTAGGAGTGGGCGGGGCCTTCTACTGTCTCAGCCAATCAGTGTTAAAGTTCCCCACTGTCCTCCTGATGGATGAGGTTATTTGGTTATTCACCCAGCCAATCAGTGTTCGAGTTCCCCGCTTCTCCCTTATATGGATGATGACGTACAGCCGTGGTTGTGGGCGGTCCCTCAGCCACGAGGAAAGCTGTTTCCATTGTTCCATTCATGAAAATCTGGGGGAGTGTCTGCTCTGCTTACTACAAGGTAGAGAAGACTAAAATGGTGGCTTTCTACTTACTATGTGCTTACTACAGCAGTTAATGATTTAAAAATTACACCACCCCCTACAAATCCCCCGTGTCTTTTCTTACGGTTTGTAATTTTTAAACTGGGAGTTTCTTCTCCAGGGCGTCCAATAGCTCCCGAGCTTGTTTATCAAGCTGCCCGTCTCTAATGCTACCCCCCCCAAGAGGGATTCAGACTGTTCTATCTCGAGGTTCATCCTTTCGACCTGCCCATAAGGAACATCACTCTTAGTAAGGGCGGTTTCGATCAGTCGCTGAGTTAACCCCCTGGCGCAGGGAATGATGCAACACCCGAGGGCAGTTAGTACCCCTGCCACCACTATACATGAGACGAGAAAGGAAACGACCACCCCCTTCCATTTACCGAACCAAGCTTCCAACCAACTCGTGAGGCCAGAATCGATGCCCGAGTTTTCGGCGAGTTCATCCGCCAATGTGGTGAGCCCATCCAGGGCGCGGGTGATGGACCCATCAGGGGCTGTGTTGTTGGGGATGAAAGTGCAGCACTGAGTGCCTATCATGACACAAACACCCCCCTTCTCTGCTAACATCATGTCCAGGGCCAACCTATTTTCCCACGCCATTCTGCTAGTGGCGTCTAGTTGTTCTGCTATTCCCTTCACTGCATCCCGAGTATAATTAATGAACCTCTGCTGATTGTAGTAAATATAATTAATCCAATCCACGTTCTTATTGATGGTAACCCACCAGAACAGTGACGACTCAAAACCCGCCGCTATCTGGTTCCTAGCCTTGTATTCATCAGGAACACCCCTGGGGACCCCTATGACATCTAAATATATATTATCATCAAAAGAGGTCTCCAAAGCCCTCTTAGTTCTTCTACTGGAACGGGGTTGCTCTTGTTTTTCGAACGCCAGGTTGAATGGGATGGCCAATTGAACGATTGCACAAGTGCCCGCCCATTTTTGGGGCAGGGTCGGTCGCAGAATCCTCCCACCACAGTACCATCAGAGGTCTGCCCTAGGCACATGAATGTGGGAGTAATTCCTGCCCCCGGTAGTTTCGTTGACCCGCCGAATTGATCCGCTGCACTTGTCAAATGTCCCCACATCATTGTCCCATTGCGGTCCCGTCCGAGAGACGCAGGCTTGGTGCGTACCCGTTACCCCTGTGAATGACGGAGGGCGGGGCGCCCCTTTAGACCTGACGGGAGGAAACTTCAAACTTAAGGGTCGACAAGTGGGGTCGTTCCAGGCCTTTCGGTCCTGGTACAGCCTTACCATGCAGTCCAAGGCTTGTGGATGTTTCTCCCATCCCAGCGGGAATGGGACCACCTGAGGGTTAGGACGGGCACCCGTGCACGCGTAGCAATCACTCTTTTTCATGCTCCTTACCGTATATTTGACCCATTCCATCCAGGCATTCGCCTCCCCGTATCCCGTTTCTATTTCAAATGTCCTTTCCAAGTCCATCACCTCAATTATCCTAACCTTTTCCTGCTCATCGGGGGTGGATGAGGCCCCAGACTCAGCTTCAATGACCGTGATGGTTGTGCAGCACAGCTGCAACCCCTTCTGTCCTGCCTGGCCCCCAACCCTAATACCCAGGATCGTTCCATTAAGGCTCGTCCCGTTGTTCCCCAAGGTTTTTATGGTCAGATAGAGTGGATTACACTGATTCTGCTCACAATTCCGCCCAGGGGTGATGGGATCACGGACAATTGATACCATAGCCTGGACCCCGGGGGCCGGAGGCCTATTGATGCCTTCTTTGCCATGCAACTGTAATACTAACGTCTGACCCTGGAATCCCCTTTCTCTCTCTAGGTTACGCTTAGTCTGATTCAGTTCACTTTTAGTCGCACAGGGCACCAACCCACATAGGTCTAAACTAAGCGTCTGTGTTGGCTTGTTGGCGGGAACGGAGATGGAGAGCCACCGACGGTCCTCTGCCTGTTTTTTCCCAGAGGCCTATTTGGGTAACACGCACACTATGACCCAGGATAATGGCAAAGCAAGTTAACAATACGATTGACTGCATTTTGTTGCAACACTCGTGTCCGGCCGGAGGACACAGTCCTTTAAACTCGCCAAAGTCCAATTAGTCTGTTCTCAGGGTCTCTGTTCCTTAGATGCCTCTGTCAGAGAGGTTTGTTCGTCCTCCGTCGGTTGTGGCACCGGTCCCTTGATCCGAGTATAATGTGTCCAGCCCTTTTCGGCCGTGCGGACAGCCGTTTCGGTCGTCAAAAGTACTAGGAAGGGACCGTCCCAAGTTGGTTCGAGGGTGCGTTGCTTCCAGTTTTTAATTAGGACCCACTGACCCGGCTTGATGGTGTGCACCGCAAACTCGAGGGGCGGCGTCTGTGCCAAAAGTCCCTGTTGGCGTAAACGAGATAGAGCAGACCCCAGAGCCACCACATATTTTTGCACAAACATGTCCCGAGACTCGAATAAGGGAGGTTCTCCCTTCGGCCCATGGAACGGGAGGCCAAACAGCATTTCGTAAGGGGAGACGCCCAAATCCCGTCTTGGCTGGGTGCGAATTTGCAACAGGGCGAGGGGTAGGCATTTGGTAACTGTCTTCAGGTCCTGCCTCCCTTCCCAAGAGATGGGGTATTGGTGCACTCTGACGTCGGGGCTATGGGGCTTTAATTTTACCTCCACAGGTCGAATTGCGAGCCCCCCCCCAGTTCCCTTTGGCGACCCAAACCCTAGGGTCTATCTCTGTCAATCGGGACTCACTAAGGTATGACATGGTAATGGCTAATTCTTCCTCTTCTCCCACTTCTATTCGTAGTCCGAAACGGACTATTAAATCCCGTCCCAACAACCCATAGGGAAGGTGCGGGAGGTGAAGGAGTTCCACTTAGAGCTCCTCCTCCTCCAGCCGCAAGGGTTGTGGTTCAAATATTCTTGCACTGAAAACCCCACCCTTTTCTCCTGAAATGTTTAATGTTTTAGCCTGGAAGCCAACCCCCCTAGGATGGAGGGGGATTGAGGATCTGCCGGCGCCTGTGTCAACTAAGAAAGTAACATCTTGTCTAAATGGGCCCACCCGTAAATTTACCAGGGGTTCTTGGTAGGCCCGTGTTCCGATCCTCCCCTGACTTCCCTAATCCATTTGTTCACGCTCCATTTCATACATCCCTTCTCGCTCCCTTTTAAAATCGGGACAATCCCTCTTGAAGTGTCCCAGTTTCCCGCAATGGTAACATCCGACCGCCTGAGGCCGTTCGATTCCATAAGATCCTCCTCTCCCACTTCTGCCCCATCTCGCTCCTCTCCCTCTCCAACTTTCCCTCGACCTTCCTCTTTCCATCCCATAACCTTCTTCCCCCATTCCGGTGGATTTACAAGCTTCCCGTACGGCTGCCACCATCATTTTTGTCTTCTGTTTCTCCCTTATTACATCCCTCTGAACGTACACCTTCTGTGCTTCCCGTAATAATTCTGCAACATCTTTTTCAGCCCAATCCTCCACTTTCTGTAATTTCTTCTGAATGTCAGGCCATGACTTAGTCACAAAGTGCACCTTAAGCATGCCCTTGCCTATTTCCCCATCGGGGTCTAAACCTGAATATTTTCGCATGGACTCCCGCAAACGGTCTAAAAACTCACTCGGGGATTCATCCTTTTTCTGTCCAACTTCGAATGCTTTCGCTAAATTCCGCTGTTTAGGCACGCAGGTTTTGATTCCCCTGATTATAAGGTTTCTGAGGTCTGTCATATTAGCCCGTCCCCCCTCATCATTATGATCCCACCGGGGGTCCTCTAAGGGGTACTTCTGCTCTCCACGCTGAGGGCCGTCCTGATGCTCCCTATCCCAAATGGCCATTGCACTATTCCGGATCATGACAATTTCATCATAATTAAATAGTATTCTCATCATGGCCTGCAATTCGGCCCATGTGTATATACTGGGCCCCAGAAATTGATCTAATTGTGTTCCCACACTGACAGGGTCGTCCAGTAGACGGGGTAGTTCATTACGGAGTTGTCGGATATCCCCAGAATTTAAAGGTTGTACTACGAATCCGGTCCATTCGTTCCCAAAACGGCACCACTCGTAAAGGGTTCATCTGTTCAACATTGTTAACCCTCTCAGCACCCAATCTCTCTTCTTGATCTCTCCGCATCTCAATTCGGGCTGATCTCCTAATGCCTGGGGTGGGCTCTTCTTCCCTTCCTGTGTCCCCCCCAGCAGGCTCTCCCTCACTGAGCATGACCTGCCGGGAACCGGGATTATCCGACGCAGGAGGGAGGTCCGCGCTGGACGCCTGGCCGTGCGCGGGTTGTACATACGGGGGCGGGGCAGAAGGGGGCAAACCTTCGGTGAGGACGTCCCAAGACTTCTGGGGCTTTCTTGGGTCTGTTTGGGGAATCAGAGGATAGAGACGCGTGGGGTCCCCGCAGTCACTCGCCAACCAGGCGGCGGCGTATTTGCTCTCTTCTGGGTCAAACGGTTGTTTTCTGTTAACATATATATGTTTAGGAGTTGACACACCCAGTCTTCATCAGACCCATACTCGGGCCAAACCACCGAGGGGGCACGGATAGGTTCTTTGGTCCATATAAAACAACAATATTTTATCATGCTCTCTTTTTTTAAGTCCTTTGTCCTACTGCTTTCCGTCCATAAACTCAATTTCCGACCTAGTGGACTATCGGGGGGTATTTCTTTTCCATTTACAGTCCTCCCTGACTTGTCCTTAGTGGACCTAAAAGTCTGAATTCCCATGGTCTATCTTCGGTCCTGGTCTTAAACGCCTAAAGCGTTTTCACAGATGACCGTCAAAACCACAATTTCCCATGGTCTATCTTCGGTCCTGGTCTTAAACGCCTAAAGCATTTTCACAGATAACCGTCAAAACCACAATTTCCCATGGCTTATCTTCGGTCCTGGTCTTAAACGCCTAAAGCGTTTTCACAGATGACCGTCAAAACCACGCGGCCAACAAGGAAGAACAAAAGAATCTCTTACCTTGATCCGTGCACGGAGTTGTCTGGCCTTTTTAAATGTGTGTACCCCCGTGTATAGTCACTAACCGGTCGTCCCAGCACTCGTCCGTGTGTTCCTTTTCTCAGGATCCAAAATTATTTTAATGAGCCGGGTCACTCTCTTGGCCGACGGCGGACGGACCAAGCCGATCCAGTGAGCAGTATAAATATATACCAGACGCGTCTTTTTGTATCAGACTTGATCCACGAGCCGAAGAGAGCCCTGGCAATAATTATTGCATCCCGGAAGAGCCCCCAATTGTTCAGGATAGGGGACTCTGCGACCCCCCCATCAGGCACTCTGCTTCCCTTCCCAAGAACAAAGACACAGAGGAGTTCGTCCAAAACTATTTATTCAATTCTGCAGAACCGGGTGTTACCTCAATGGCTTCCCACGAGGCACACACACAGATTGTAATCCCCGCACGTTATATACATGTAGGAGTGGGCGGGGCCTTCTACTGTCTCAGCCAATCAGTGTTAAAGTTCCCCACTGTCCTCCTGATGGATGAGGTTATTTGGTTATTCACCCAGCCAATCAGTGTTCGAGTTCCCCGCTTCTCCCTTATATGGATGATGACGTACAGCCGTGGTTGTGGGCGGTCCCTCAGCCACGAGGAAAGCTGTTTCCATTGTTCCATTCATGAAAATCTGGGGGAGTGTCTGCTCTGCTTACTACAAGGTAGAGAAGACTAAAATGGTGGCTTTCTACTTACTATGTGCTTACTACAGCAGTTAATGATTTAAAAATTACACCACCCCCGACAGACGCAGAGAGAATATGGACACAGAGAGAGAACAGGAACACAGAGAGATAACAGGAACACAGAGAGAGAGCTTGAACACGGAGAAAGAACAGGAATGCAGAGAGAGAACAGGAACGCAGAGAGTGAACAGGAACACACAGAGAGAACAGGAACCCAGAGAGAGAACAGGAACACTGAGAGAACAGCAACACAGAGAGAGAACACGAACACCGAGAGAGAACAGGAAAACAGAGAGAGAACACGAACACAGAGAGAGAACAGGAGCACAGAGAGAGAGAACAGGAACACAGAGAGAGAACAGGAACACAGAGAGAGAGAGAGTTCGAACACAGAGAGAGAGCAGGAACACAGAGAACACAGGAACACAGAGAGAGAGCAGGAACACAGAGTGAGAGAACAGGAACACAGAGAGAGAGCAGGAACACAGGGAGAGAGAACAGGAACACAGAGAGAGAACAGGAACATAGAGAGAGAGGACAGGAACACAGGGAGAGAACAGGAAGACAGATAGAGAGTAGGACTACAAAGAGAGAACAGGAACACAGAGAGAGAGCAGGAACACAGAGAGAAAACAGGAACACTGAGAGAACAGGAACACATAGAGAGAACACGAACACTGACAGAGAACAGGAACACAGAGAGAGAGCAGGAACACAGAGAGAACAGGAACACAGAGAGAGAACAGGAACACTGAGAGAACAGGAACACATAGAGAGAACACGAACACTGACAGAGAACAGGAACACAGAGAGAGAACAGGAAAACAGAGAGAGAACAGGTTCACAGAGAGAGCAGGAACACAGAGAGAACAGGAGCACAGAGAGAGAGAACAGGAACACAGAGAGAGAACAGGAATACAGAGAACACAGGAACACAGAGAGAGAGCAGGAACACAGAGAGAGAAAGGAACACAGAGAGAGAGTAGGAACATAGAGAGAGAGAGAACAGGAACACAGAGAGAGAGCAGGAACACAGAGAGAGAGAACAGGAACACAGAGAGAGAACAGGAACATAGAGAGAGAGAACAGGAACACAGAGAGAGAACAGGAACACAGAGAGAGAACAGGAACACTGAGAGAACAGGAACACAGAGAGAGAACAGGAACACTGAGAGAACAGGAACACAGAGAGAGAACACGAACACTGACAGAGAACAGGAACACAGAGAGAGAACAGGAACACAGAGAGAGAACAGGAACACAGAGAGAGAACAGGTTCACAGAGAGAGCAGGAACACAGAGAGAACAGGAGCACAGAGAGAGAGAACAGGAACACAGAGAGAGAACAGGAACACAGAGAGAGAGTTGGAACACAGAGAGAGAGCAGGAACACAGAGAACACAGGAACACAGAGAGAGAGCAGGAACACAGAGAGAGAAAGGAACACAGAGAGAGAGCAGGAACACAGAGAGAGAGAGAACAGGAACACAGAGAGAGCAGGAACACAGAGAGAGAGAACAGGAACACAGAGAGAGAACAGGAACATAGAGAGAGAGAACAGGAACACAGAGAGAGAACAGGAATACAGAGAGAGAACAGGAAGACAGAGAGAGAGTAGGACTACAAAGAGAGAACAGGAACACAGTCAGAGAGCAGGAACACAGAGAGCAAACAGGAACACAGAGAGAGAACAGGAACACAGAGAGAACAGGAACACAGAGAATGAACAGGAACACAGAGAGAGAGCAGGAACACAGAGAGAGAACAGGAACACAGAGAGAGAACAGGAACACACAGAGAGAACACGAACACAGAGATTTAACAGGAACACAGAGAGAGAACAGGGACAGAGAGAGAGAACAGGAACACAGAGAGAGAACAGGAACGCAGAGAGAACAGGAACACAGAGAATGAACAGGAACACAGAGAGAGAACAGGAACACAGAGTGAGAACAGGAACACAGAGAGAACAGGAACGCAGAGAGAGAGCAGGAACACAGAGAATGAACAGGAACACAGAGAGAGAACAGAAACACAGAGAGAGAACTGGACCACAGAGAGAACAGGAACAGAGAGAGAACAGGCACACAGAGAGATCAGGAACACAGAGAGAGAACAGGAGCACAGAGAGAGAGCAGGAACACACAGAGAGAGTAGGAACACAGAGAGAGAACAGGAACACAGTGAGAGAATTGGAACACAGAGAGAGAGCAGGAACACAGAGAGAACAGGAACACAGAGAGAGAGCAGGAACACAGAGAATGAACAGGAACACAGAGAGAGAACAGGAACACAGAGAGAGAACTGGACCACAGAGAGAACAGGAACACAGAGAGAGAACAGGCACACAGAGAGATCAGGAACACAGAGAGAGAACAGGAACACAGAGAAAGAGCAGGAACACACAGAGAGAGTAGGAACACAGAGAGAGAACAGGAACACAGAGAGAGAACAGGAACACAGTGAGAGAATTGGAACACAGAGAGAGAGCAGGAACACAGAGAGAACACAGGAACACAGAGAGAGAGCAGGAACACAGGGAGAGAACAGGAACACAGAGAGAGCAGGAACACAGGGAGAGAGAACAGGAACACAGAGAGAGAGCAGGAACTCAGAGAGAGAACAGGAACACAGAGAGAGAGCAGGAACACAGGGAGAGAGAACAGGAACACAGAGAGAGAGCACGAACACAGAGAGAGAACAGGAACACACAGAGAGAGCAGGAACACGGAGAGAGAAAGCAGGAACACAGAGAGAGAACAGGAACACAGAGAGAGAACAGGAACACAGAGAGAACAGGAACACAGAGAGAGAACAGGAACACAGAGAGAACAGTAACACAGCGAGAGAACAGGAACACAGAGAGAAAACAGGTACAAAGAAAGGACAGGAACACAGAGAGAGAGCAGGAACACAGAGAGAGAACAGGAACACAGAGAGTGAACAGGAACACAGAGAGAGCAGGAATACAGAGAGAGAACAGGAACACAGAGAGAGAGCAGGAATACAGAGAGAGAACAGGAACACAGAGAGAACAGGAACACAGAGAGAGAACACAGGTACACAGAGAGAGAACAGGAACACTGAGAGAGAACAGGGACGCAGAGAGAATATGGACACAGAGAGAGAACAGGAACACAGAGAGAGAACAGGAACACAGAGAGATAGCTTGTACACGGAGAAAGAACAGGAATGCAGAGAGAGAACAGGAATGCAAAGAGAGAACAGCAACACAGAGAAAGAGCAGGAACACACAGTGAGAGTAGGAACACAGAGAGAGAACAGGAACACAGAGAGAGAACAGGAACACAGTGAGAGAATAGGAACACAGAGAGAGAGCAGGATCACAGAGAGAACACAGGAACACAGAGAGAGAGCAGGAACACAGAGAGAGAACAGGAACACAGAGAGAGAGCAGGAACACAGGGAGAGAGAACAGGAACACAGAGAGAGAGCACGAACACAGAGAGAGAACAGGAACACAGAGAGAGGGCAGGAACACAGAGAGACAACAGGCACACACAGAGAAAGCAGGAACACAGAGAGAGAACAGGAACACAGAGAGAGAACAGGAACACAGAGAGAACAGGAACACAGAGAGAGAACAGGAACACAGAGAGAACAGTAACACAGCGAGAGAACAGGAACACAGAGAGAGAACAGGTACAAAGAGAGGACAGGAACACAGAGAGAGAGCAGGAACACAAGAGAGAACAGGAACACAGAGAGAGAACAGGAACACAGAGAGAGCAGGAATACAGAGAGAGAACAGGAACACAGAGAGAGAGCAGGAATACAGAGAGAGAACAGGAACACAGAGAGAACAGGAACACAGAGAGAGAACACAGGTACGCAGAGAGAGAACAGGAACACTGAGAGAGAACAGGGACGCAGAGAGAATATGGACACAGTGAGAGAACAGGAACCCAGAGAGAGAACACGAACACTGACAGAGAACAGGAACACAGAGAGAGAGCAGGAACACAGAGAGAACAGGAACACAGAGAGAGAACAGGAACACTGAGAGAACAGGAACACATAGAGAGAACACGAACACTGACAGAGAACAGGAACACAGAGAGAGAACAGGAAAACAGAGAGAGAACAGGTTCACAGAGAGAGCAGGAACACAGAGAGAACAGGAGCACAGAGAGAGAGAACAGGAACACAGAGAGAGAACAGGAATACAGAGAACACAGGAACACAGAGAGAGAGCAGGAACACAGAGAGAGAAAGGAACACAGAGAGAGAGTAGGAACATAGAGAGAGAGAGAACAGGAACACAGAGAGAGAGCAGGAACACAGAGAGAGAGAACAGGAACACAGAGAGAGAACAGGAACATAGAGAGAGAGAACAGGAACACAGAGAGAGAACAGGAACACAGAGAGAGAACAGGAACACAGAGAGAATAGCAACACAGAGAGAGAACAGGAACACAGAGAGAGCAGGAACACAGAGATAACAGGAACACAGAGAGAGAACAGGAACACTGAGAGAACAGGAACACAGAGAGAGAACAGGAACACTGAGAGAACAGGAACACAGAGAGAGAACACGAACACTGACAGAGAACAGGAACACAGAGAGAGAACAGGAACACAGAGAGAGAACAGGAACACAGAGAGAGAACAGGTTCACAGAGAGAGCAGGAACACAGAGAGAACAGGAGCACAGAGAGAGAGAACAGGAACTCAGAGAGAGAACAGGAACACAGAGAGAGAGTTGGAACACAGAGAGAGAGCAGGAACACAGAGAACACAGGAACACAGAGAGAGAGCAGGAACACAGAGAGAGAAAGGAACACAGAGAGAGAGCAGGAACACAGAGAGAGAGAGAACAGGAACACAGAGAGAGCAGGAACACAGAGAGAGAGAACAGGAACACAGAGAGAGAACAGGAACATAGAGAGAGAGAACAGGAACACAGAGAGAGAACAGGAATACAGAGAGAGAACAGGAAGACAGAGAGAGAGTAGGACTACAAAGAGAGAACAGGAACACAGACAGAGAGCAGGAACACAGAGAGCAAACAGGAACACAGAGAGAGAACAGGAACACAGAGAGAACAGGAACACAGAGAATGAACAGGAACACAGAGAGAGAGCAGGAACACAGAGAGAGAACAGGAACACAGAGAGAGAACAGGAACACACAGAGAGAACACGAACACAGAGATTTAACAGGAACACAGAGAGAGAACAGGGACAGAGAGAGAGAACAGGAACACAGAGAGAGAACAGGAACGCAGAGAGAACAGGAACACAGAGAATGAACAGGAACACAGAGAGAGAACAGGAACACAGAGTGAGAACAGGAACACAGAGAGAACAGGAACGCAGAGAGAGAGCAGGAACACAGAGAATGAACAGGAACACAGAGAGAGAACAGAAACACAGAGAGAGAACTGGACCACAGAGAGAACAGGAACAGAGAGAGAACAGGCACACAGAGAGATCAGGAACACAGAGAGAGAACAGGAGCACAGAGAGAGAGCAGGAACACACAGAGAGAGTAGGAACACAGAGAGAGAACAGGAACACAGTGAGAGAATTGGAACACAGAGAGAGAGCAGGAACACAGAGAGAACAGGAACACAGAGAGAGAGCAGGAACACAGAGAATGAACAGGAACACAGAGAGAGAACAGGAACACAGAGAGAGAACTGGACCACAGAGAGAACAGGAACACAGAGAGAGAACAGGCACACAGAGAGATCAGGAACACAGAGAGAGAACAGGAACACAGAGAAAGAGCAGGAACACACAGAGAGAGTAGGAACACAGAGAGAGAACAGGAACACAGAGAGAGAACAGGAACACAGTGAGAGAATTGGAACACAGAGAGAGAGCAGGAACACAGAGAGAACACAGGAACACAGAGAGAGAGCAGGAACACAGGGAGAGAACAGGAACACAGAGAGAGCAGGAACACAGGGAGAGAGAACAGGAACACAGAGAGAGAGCAGGAACTCAGAGGGAGAACAGGAACACAGAGAGAGAGCAGGAACACAGGGAGAGAGAACAGGAACACAGAGAGAGAGCACGAACACAGAGAGAGAACAGGAACACACAGAGAGAGCAGGAACACGGAGAGAGAAAGCAGGAACACAGAGAGAGAACAGGAACACAGAGAGAGAACAGGAACACAGAGAGAACAGGAACACAGAGAGAGAACAGGAACACAGAGAGAACAGTAACACAGCGAGAGAACAGGAACACAGAGAGAAAACAGGTACAAAGAAAGGACAGGAACACAGAGAGAGAGCAGGAACACAGAGAGAGAACAGGAACACAGAGAGTGAACAGGAACACAGAGAGAGCAGGAATACAGAGAGAGAACAGGAACACAGAGAGAGAGCAGGAATACAGAGAGAGAACAGGAACACAGAGAGAACAGGAACACAGAGAGAGAACACAGGTACACAGAGAGAGAACAGGAACACTGAGAGAGAACAGGGACGCAGAGAGAATATGGACACAGAGAGAGAACAGGAACACAGAGAGAGAACAGGAACACAGAGAGATAGCTTGTACACGGAGAAAGAACAGGAATGCAGAGAGAGAACAGGAATGCAAAGAGAGAACAGCAACACAGAGAAAGAGCAGGAACACACAGAGAGAGTAGGAACACAGAGAGAGAACAGGAACACAGAGAGAGAACAGGAACACAGTGAGAGAATAGGAACACAGAGAGAGAGCAGGATCACAGAGAGAACACAGGAACACAGAGAGAGAGCAGGAACACAGAGAGAGAACAGGAACACAGAGAGAGAGCAGGAACACAGGGAGAGAGAACAGGAACACAGAGAGAGAGCACGAACACAGAGAGAGAACAGGAACACAGAGAGAGGGCAGGAACACAGAGAGACAACAGGCACACACAGAGAAAGCAGGAACACAGAGAGAGAACAGGAACACAGAGAGAGAACAGGAACACAGAGAGAACAGGAACACAGAGAGAGAACAGGAACACAGAGAGAACAGTAACACAGCGAGAGAACAGGAACACAGAGAGAGAACAGGTACAAAGAGAGGACAGGAACACAGAGAGAGAGCAGGAACACAAGAGAGAACAGGAACACAGAGAGAGAACAGGAACACAGAGAGAGCAGGAATACAGAGAGAGAACAGGAACACAGAGAGAGAGCACGAACACAGAGAGAGAACAGGAACACAGAGAGAACAGGAACACAGAGAGAGAACACAGGTACGCAGAGAGAGAACAGGAACACTGAGAGAGAACAGGGACGCAGAGAGAATATGGACACAGTGAGAGAACAGGAACACAGAGAGAGAACAGGAACACAGAGAGAGAGCTTGAACACGGAGAAAGAACAGGAATGCAGAGAGAGAACAGGAATGCAGAGAGAGAACAGCAACACAGAGAGAGAACAGGAACACGGAGAAAGAACAGGAACGCAGAGAGTGAACAGGAACACACAGAGAGAACAGGAACCCAGAGAGAGAACAGGAACACTGAGAGAACAGCAACACAGAGAGAGAACACGAACACCGAGAGAGAACAGGAACTCAGAGAGAGAGCAGGAACACACAGAGAGAGTAGGAACACAGAGAGAGAGCAGGAACACAGAGAATGAACAGGAACACAGAGAGAGAACAGGAACACAGAGAGAGAACTGGACCACAGAGAGAACAGGAACACAGAGAGAGAACAGGCACACAGAGAGATCAGGAACACAGAGAGAGAACAGGAACACAGAGAAAGAGCAGGAACACACAGAGAGAGTAGGAACACAGAGAGAGAACAGGAACACAGAGAGAGAACAGGAACACAGTGAGAGAATTGGAACACAGAGAGAGAGCAGGGACACAGAGAGAACACAGGAACACAGAGAGAGAGCAGGAACACAGAGAGAGAACAGGAACACAGAGAGAGAGCAGGAACACAGGGAGAGAGAACAGGAACACAGAGAGAGAGCACGAACACAGAGAGAGAACAGGAACACAGAGAGAGAGCAGGAACACAGAGAGACAACAGGCACACACAGAGAGAGCAGGAACACGGAGAGAGAGAAAGCAGGAACACAGAGAGAGAACAGGAACACAGAGAGAGAACAGGAACACAGAGAGAACAGGAACACAGAGAGAGAACACAGGTACACAGAGAGAGAACAGGAACACTGAGAGAGAACAGGGACGCAGAGAGAATATGGACACAGAGAGAGAACAGGAACACAGAGAGAGAACAGGAACACAGAGAGATAGCTTGTACACGGAGAAAGAACAGGAACACAGTGAGAGAATTGGAACACAGAGAGAGAGCAGGGACACAGAGAGAACACAGGAACACAGAGAGAGAGCAGGAACACAGAGAGAGAACAGGAACACAGAGAGAGAGCAGGAACACAGAGAGAGCAGGAACACGGAGAGAGAGAAAGCAGGAACACAGAGAGAGAACAGGAACACAGAGAGAGAGCAGGAACACAGAGAGACAACAGGCACACACAGAGAGAGCAGGAACACGGAGAGAGAGAAAGCAGGAACACAGAGAGAGAACAGGAACACAGAGAGAGAACAGGAACACAGAGAGAACAGGAACACAGAGAGAGAACAGGAACACAGAGAGAACAGTAACACAGCGAGAGAACAGGAACACCGAGAGAGAACAGGTACAAAGAGAGGACAGGAACACAGAGAGAGAGCAGGAACGCAGAGAGAGAACAGGAACACAGAGAGAGAACAGGAACACAGAGAGAGCAGGAATACAGAGAGAGAACAGGAACACAGAGAGAGAGCAGGAATACAGAGAGAGAACAGGAACACAGAGAGAACAGGAACACAGAGAGAGAACACAGGTACACAGAGAGAGAACAGGAACACTGAGAGAGAACAGGGATGCAGAGAGAATATGGACACAGAGAGAGAACAGGAACACAGAGAGAGAACAGGAACACAGAGAGAGAGCTTGAACACGGAGAAAGAACAGGAATGCAGAGAGAGAACAGGAATGCAGAGAGCGAACAGCAACACAGAGAGAGAACAGGAACACGGAGAAAGAACAGGAACGCAGAGAGTGAACAGGAACACACAGAGAGAACAGGAACCCAGAGAGAGAACAGGAACACTGAGAGAACAGCAACACAGAGAGAGAACACGAACACCGAGAGAGAACAGGAACACAGAGAGAGAACAGGAACACACAGAGAGAACAGGAACACAGAGAGAAAACGGCAACACAGAGAGAGAGAGCAGGAACACAGAGAGAACAGAAATACAGACAGAGAACAGGTTCACAGAGAGAGAGCAGGAACACAGAGAGAACAGGAGCACAGAGAGAGAGAACAGGAACACAGAGAGAGAACAGGAACACAGAGAGAGAGAGAGTTCGAACACAGAGAGAGAGCAGGAACACAGAGAACACAGGAACACAGAGAGAGAACAGGAACACAGAGAGAGAACAGGAACTAAGAGAGGTCAGGAACACAGAGAGAATGCAGGAACACTGAGAGAGAATAGGAACACAGAGAGAGAACAGGAACACAGAGAGTGAACAGGAACACAGAGAGAGAACAGAAACACAGAGAGAGAACAGGAACACAGAGAGAACAGGAACACAGAGAGAGAACAGGAACACAGAGAGAGAACAGGAACACAGAGAGAGAACAGGAACACAGAGAGAGAACAGGAACACAGAGAGAACAGGAACACAGAGAGAGAACAGGAACCCAGAGAGAGAACAGGAACACAGAGAGAGCAGGAACACAGAGACAACAGGAACACAGAGAGAGAACAGGAACACTGAGAGAACAGGAACACAGAGAGAGAACAGGAACACTGAGAGAACAGGAACACAGAGAGAGAACACGAACACTGACAGAGAACAGTAACACAGAGAGAGAACAGGAACACAGAGAGAACAGGAACACAGAGAATGAACAGGAACACAGAGAGAGAGCAGGAACACAGAGAGAGAACAGGAACACAGAGAGAGAACAGGAACACACAGAGAGAACACGAACACAGAGATTTAACAGGAACACAGAGAGAGAACAGGGACAGAGAGAGAGACCAGGAACACAGAGAGAGAACAGGAACGCAGAGAGAACAGGAACACAGAGAATGAACAGGAACACAGAGAGAGAACAGGAACACAGAGTGAGAACAGGAACACAGAGAGAACAGGAACGCAGAGAGAGAGCAGGAACACAGAGAATGAACAGGAACACAGAGAGAGAACAGAAACACAGAGAGAGAACTGGACCACAGAGAGAACAGGAACACAGAGAGAGAACAGGCACACAGAGAGATCAGGAACACAGAGAGAGAACAGGAGCACAGAGAGAGAGCAGGAACACACAGAGAGTAGGAACACAGAGAGAGAACAGGAACACAGTGAGAGAATTGGAACACAGAGAGAGAGCAGGAACACAGAGACAACAGGAACACAGAGAGAGAGCAGGAACACAGAGAATGAACAGGAACACAGAGAGAGAACAGGAACACAGAGAGAGAACAGGAACACAGAGAGAACAGGAACACAGAGAGAGAACAGGCACACAGAGAGATCAGGAACACAGAGAGAGAACAGGAACACAGAGAAAGAGCAGGAACACACAGAGAGAGTAGGAACACAGAGAGAGAACAGGAACACAGAGAGAGAACAGGAACACAGTGAGAGAATTGGAACACAGAGAGAGAGCAGGAACACAGAGAGAACACAGGAACACACAGAGAGAGCAGGAACACAGGGAGAGAACAGGAACACAGAGAGAGAGCAGGAACACAGGGAGAGAGAACAGGAACACAGAGAGAGAGCAGGAACACAGAGAGAGAACAGGAACACAGAGAGAGAGCAGGAACACAGAGAGAGAGCACGAACACAGAGAGAGAACAGGAACACACAGAGAGAGCAGGAACACGGAGAGAGAGAAAGCAGGAACACAGAGAGAGAACAGGAACACAGAGAGAGAACAGGAACACAGAGAGAACAGGAACACAGAGAGAGAACAGGAACACAGAGAGAACAGTAACACAGCGAGAGAACAGGAACACAGAGAGAGAACAGGTACAAAGAGAGGACAGGAACACAGAGAGAGAGCAGGAACACAGAGAGAGAACAGGAACACAGAGAGTGAACAGGAACACAGAGAGAGCAGGAATACAGAGAGAGAACAGGAACACAGAGAGAGAGCAGGAATACAGAGAGAGAACAGGAACACAGAGAGAACAGGAACACAGTGAGAGAACACAGGTACACAGAGAGAGAACAGGAACACTGAGAGAGAACAGGGACGCAGAGAGAATATGGACACAGAGAGAGAACAGGAACACAGAGAGAGAACAGGAACACAGAGAGATAGCTTGAACACGGAGAAAGAACAGGAATGCAGAGAGAGAACAGGAATGCAGAGAGAGAACCGCAACACAGAGAAAGAGCAGGAACACACAGAGAGAGTAGGAACACAGAGAGAGAACAGGAACACAGAGAGAGAACAGGAACACAGTGAGAGAATAGGAACACAGAGAGAGAGCAGGATCACAGAGAGAACACAGGAACACAGAGAGAGAGCAGGAACACAGAGAGAGAACAGGAACACAGAGAGAGAGCAGGAACACAGGGAGAGAGAACAGGAACACAGAGAGAGAGCACGAACACAGAGAGAGAACAGGAACACAGAGAGAGAGCAGGAACACAGAGAGACAACAGGCACACACAGAGAGAGCAGGAACACGGAGAGAGAGAAAGCAGGAACACAGAGAGAGAACAGGAACACAGAGAGAGAACAGGAACACAGAGAGAACAGGAACACAGAGAGAGAACAGGAACACAGAGAGAACAGTAACACAGCGAGAGAACAGGAACACCGAGAGAGAACAGGTACAAAGAGAGGACAGGAACACAGAGAGAGAGCAGGAACACAAGAGAGAACAGGAACACAGAGAGAGAACAGGAACACAGAGAGAGCAGGAATACAGAGAGAGAACAGGAACACAGAGAGAGAGCAGGAATACAGAGAGAGAACAGGAACACAGAGAGAACAGGAACACAGAGAGAGAACACAGGTACACAGAGAGAGAACAGGAACACTGAGAGAGAACAGGGACGCAGAGAGAATATGGACACAGAGAGAGAACAGGAACACAGAGAGAGAGCTTGAACACGGAGAAAGAACAGGAATGCAGAGAGAGAACAGGAATGCAGAGAGAGAACAGCAACACAGAGAGAGAACAGTAACACGGAGAAAGAACAGGAACGCAGAGAGTGAACAGGAACACACAGAGAGAACAGGAACCCAGAGAGAGAACAGGAACACTGAGAGAACAGCAACACAGAGAGAGAACACGAACACCGAGAGAGAACAGGAACTCAGAGAGAGAGCAGGAACACACAGAGAGAGTAGGAACACAGAGAGAGAGCAGGAACACAGAGAATGAACAGGAACACAGAGAGAGAACAGGAACACAGAGAGAGAACTGGACCACAGAGAGAACAGGAACACAGAGAGAGAACAGGCACACAGAGAGATCAGGAACACAGAGAGAGAACAGGAACACAGAGAAAGAGCAGGAACACAGAGAGAGAGTAGGAACACAGAGAGAGAACAGGAACACAGAGAGAGAACAGGAACACAGTGAGAGAATTGGAACACAGAGAGAGAGCAGGGACACAGAGAGAACACAGGAACACAGAGAGAGAGCAGGAACACAGAGAGAGAACAGGAACACAGAGAGAGAGGAGGAACACAGGGAGAGAGAACAGGAACACAGAGAGAGAGCACGAACACAGAGAGAAAACAGGAACACAGAGAGAGAGCAGGAACACAGAGAGACAACAGGCACACACAGAGAGAGCAGGAACACGGAGAGAGAGAAAGCAGGAACACAGAGAGAGAACAGGAACACAGAGAGAGAACAGGAACACAGAGAGAACAGGAACACAGAGAGAGAACAGGAACACAGAGAGAACAGTAACACAGCGAGAGAACAGGAACACCGAGAGAGAACAGGTACAAAGAGAGGACAGGAACACAGAGAGAGAGCAGGAACACAGAGAGAGAACAGGAACACAGAGAGAGAACAGGAACACAGAGAGAGCAGGAATACAGAGAGAGAACAGGAACATAGAGAGAGAGCAGGAATACAGAGAGAGAACAGGAACACAGAGAGAACAGGATCACAGAGAGAGAACACAGGTACACAGAGAGAGAACAGGAATACAGAGAGAGAACAGGAACACAGAGAGAACAGGATCACAGAGAGAGAACACAGGTACACAGAGAGAGAACAGGAACACAGAGAGAGAACAGGAACACAGAGAGAGAGCTTGAACACGGAGAAAGAACAGGAATGCAGAGAGAGAACAGGAATGCAGAGAGAGAACAGCAACACAGAGAGAGAACAGGAACACGGAGTAAGAACAGGAACGCAGAGAGTGAACAGGAACACACAGAGAGAACAGGAACCCAGAGAGAGAACAGGAACACTGAGAGAACAGCAACACAGAGAGAGATCACGAACACGGAGAGAGAACAGGAACACAGAGAGAGAACAGGAACACACAGAGTGAACAGGAACACAGAGAGAAAACGGCAACACAGAGAGAGAGCAGGAACACAGAGAGAACAGAAATACAGACAGAGAACAGGTTCACAGAGAGAGAGCAGGAACACAGAGAGAACAGGAGCACAGAGAGAGAGAACAGGAACACAGAGAGAGAACAGGAACACAGAGAGAGAGAGAGTTCGAACACAGAGAGAGAGCAGGAACACAGAGAACACAGGAACACAGAGAGAGAACAGGAACACAGAGAGAGAACAGGAACTAAGAGAGGTCAGGAACACAGAGAGAATGCAGGAACACTGAGAGAGAATAGGAACACAGAGAGAGAACAGGAACACAGAGAGTGAACAGGAACACAGAGAGAGAACAGAAACACAGAGTGAGAACAGGAACACAGAGAGAACAGGAACACAGAGAGAGAACAGGAACACAGAGAGAGAACAGGAACACAGAGAGAGAACAGGAACACAGAGAGAACAGGAACACAGAGAGAGAACAGGAACCCAGAGAGAGAACAGGAACACAGAGAGAGCAGGAACACAGAGATAACAGGAACACAGAGAGAGAACAGGAACACTGAGAGAACAGGAACACAGAGAGAGAACACGAACACTGAGAGAACAGGAACACAGAGAGAGAACACGAACACTGACAGAGAACAGGAACACAGAGAGAGAACAGGAACACAGAGAGAGAACAGGAACAAAGAGAGAGAACAGGTTCACAGAGAGAGCAGGAACACAGAGAGAATAGCAGCACAGAGAGAGAGAACAGGAACACAGAGAGAGAACAGGAACACAGAGAGCGAGTTGGAACACAGAGAGAGAGCAGGAACACAGAGAACACAGGAACACAGAGAGAGAGAGCAGGAACACAGAGAGAGAAAGGAACACAGAGAGAGAGAGCAGGAACACAGAGAGAGAGAGAACAGGAACACAGAGAGAGAACAGGAACACAGAGAGAGAACAGGAACATCGAGAGAGAACAGGAATACAGAGAGAGAACAGGAAGACAGAGAGAGAGTAGGACTACAAAGAGAGAACAGGAACACAGACAGAGAGCAGGAACACAGAGAGCAAACAGGAACACAGACAGAGAACAGGAACACAGAGAGAACAGGAACACAGAGAATGAACAGGAACACAGAGAGAGAGCAGGAACACAGAGAGAGAACAGGAACACAGAGAGAGAACAGGAACACACAGAGAGAACACGAACACAGAGATTTAACAGGAACACAGAGAGAGAACAGGGACAGAGAGAGAGAACAGGAACACAGAGAGAGAACAGGAACACAGAGAGAACAGGAACACAGAGAATGAACAGGAACACAGAGAGAGAACAGGAACACAGAGTGAGAACAGGAACACAGAGAGAACAGGAACGCAGAGAGAGAGCAGGAACACAGAGAATGAACAGGAACACAGAGAGAGAACAGAAACACAGAGAGAGAACTGGACCACAGAGAGAACAGGAACAGAGAGAGAACAGGCACACAGAGAGATCAGGAACACAGAGAGAGAACAGGAGCACAGAGAGAGAGCAGGAACACACAGAGAGAGTAGGAACACAGAGAGAGAACAGGAACACAGTGAGAGAATTGGAACACAGAGAGAGAGCGGGAACACAGAGACAACAGGAACACAGAGAGAGAGCAGGAACACAGAGAATGAACAGGAACACAGAGAGAGAACAGGAACACAGAGAGAGAACTGGACCACAGAGAGAACAGGAACACAGAGAGAGAACAGGCACACAGAGAGATCAGGAACACAGAGAGAGAACAGGAACACAGAGAAAGAGCAGGAACACACAGAGAGAGTAGGAACACAGAGAGAGAACAGGAACACAGAGAGAGAACAGGAACACAGTGAGAGAATTGGAACACAGAGAGAGAGCAGGAACACAGAGAGAACACAGGAACACAGAGAGAGAGCAGGAACACAGGGAGAGAACAGGAACACAGAGAGAGCAGGAACACAGGGAGAGAGAACAGGAACACAGAGAGAGAGCAGGAACTCAGAGAGAGAACAGGAACACAGAGAGAGAGCAGGAACACAGGGAGAGAGAACAGGAACACAGAGAGAGAGCACGAAGACAGAGAGAGAACAGGAACACACAGAGAGAGCAGGAACACGGAGAGAGAAAGCAGGAACACAGAGAGAGAACAGGAACACAGAGAGAGAGCAGGAACACAGAGAGAGAGCAGGAACACAGAGAGAACAGAAATACAGACAGAGAACAGGTTCACAGAGAGAGAGCAGGAACACAGAGAGAACAGGAGCACAGAGAGAGAGAACAGGAACACAGAGAGAGAACAGGAACACAGAGAGAGAGAGAGTTCGAACACAGAGAGAGAGCAGGAACACAGAGAACACAGGAACACAGAGAGAGAACAGGAACACAGAGAGAGAACAGGAACTAAGAGAGGTCAGGAACACAGAGAGAATGCAGGAACACTGAGAGAGAATAGGAACACAGAGAGAGAACAGGAACACAGAGAGTGAACAGGAACACAGAGAGAGAACAGAAACACAGAGTGAGAACAGGAACACAGAGAGAACAGGAACACAGAGAGAGAACAGGAACACAGAGAGAGAACAGGAACACAGAGAGAGAACAGGAACACAGAGAGAGAACAGGAACACAGAGAGAACAGGAACACAGAGAGAGAACAGGAACCCAGAGAGAGAACAGGAACACAGAGAGAGCAGGAACACAGAGATAACAGGAACACAGAGAGAGAACAGGAACACTGAGAGAACAGGAACACAGAGAGAGAACACGAACACTGAGAGAACAGGAACACAGAGAGAGAACACGAACACTGACAGAGAACAGGAACACAGAGAGAGAACAGGAACACAGAGAGAGAACAGGAACAAAGAGAGAGAACAGGTTCACAGAGAGAGCAGGAACACAGAGAGAATAGGAGCACAGAGAGAGAGAACAGGAACACAGAGAGAGAACAGGAACACAGAGAGAGAGTTGGAACACAGAGAGAGAGCAGGAACACAGAGAACACAGGAACACAGAGAGAGAGAGCAGGAACACAGAGAGAGAAAGGAACACAGAGAGAGAGCAGGAACACAGAGAGAGAGAGAACAGGAACACAGAGAGGGAACAGGAACACAGAGAGAGAACAGGAACATAGAGAGAGAACAGGAATACAGAGAGAGAACAGGAAGACAGAGAGAGAGTAGGACTACAAAGAGAGAACAGGAACACAGACAGAGAGCAGGAACACAGAGAGCAAACAGGAACACAGACAGAGAACAGGAACACAGAGAGAACAGGAACACAGAGAATGAACAGGAACACAGAGAGAGAGCAGGAACACAGAGAGAGAACAGGAACACAGAGAGAGAACAGGAACACACAGAGAGAACACGAACACAGAGATTTAACAGGAACACAGAGAGAGAACAGGGACAGAGAGAGAGAACAGGAACACAGAGAGAGAACAGGAACACAGAGAGAACAGGAACACAGAGAATGAACAGGAACACAGAGAGAGAACAGGAACACAGAGTGAGAACAGGAACACAGAGAGAACAGGAACGCAGAGAGAGAGCAGGAACACAGAGAATGAACAGGAACACAGAGAGAGAACAGAAACACAGAGAGAGAACTGGACCACAGAGAGAACAGGAACAGAGAGAGAACAGGCACACAGAGAGATCAGGAACACAGAGAGAGAACAGGAGCACAGAGAGAGAGCAGGAACACACAGAGAGAGTAGGAACACAGAGAGAGAACAGGAACACAGTGAGAGAATTGGAACACAGAGAGAGAGCAGGAACACAGAGACAACAGGAACACAGAGAGAGCAGGAACACAGAGAATGAACAGGAACACAGAGAGAGAACAGGAACACAGAGAGAGAACTGGACCACAGAGAGAACAGGAACACAGAGAGAGAACAGGCACACAGAGAGATCAGGAACACAGAGAGAGAACAGGAACACAGAGAAAGAGCAGGAACACACAGAGAGAGTAGGAACACAGAGAGAGAACAGGAACACAGAGAGAGAACAGGAACACAGTGAGAGAATTGGAACACAGAGAGAGAGCAGGAACACAGAGAGAACACAGGAACACAGAGAGAGAGCAGGAACACAGGGAGAGAACAGGAACACAGAGAGAGCAGGAACACAGGGAGAGAGAACAGGAACACAGAGAGAGAGCAGGAACTCAGAGAGAGAACAGGAACACAGAGAGAGAGCAGGAACACAGGGAGAGAGAACAGGAACACAGAGAGAGAGCACGAAGACAGAGAGAGAACAGGAACACACAGAGAGAGCAGGAACACGGAGAGAGAAAGCAGGAACACAGAGAGAGAACAGGAACACAGAGAGAGAACAGGAACACAGAGAGAACAGGAACACAGAGAGAGAACAGGAACACAGAGAGAACAGTAACACAGCGAGAGAACAGGAACACAGAGAGAGAACAGGTACAAAGAAAGGACAGGAACACAGAGAGAGAGCAGGAACACAGAGAGAGAACAGGAACACAGAGAGTGAACAGGAACACAGAGAGAGCAGGAATACAGAGAGAGAACAGGAACACAGAGAGAGAGCAGGAATACAGAGAGAGAACAGGAACACAGAGAGAACAGGAACACAGAGAGAGAACACAGGTACACAGAGAGAGAACAGGAACACTGAGAGAGAACAGGGACGCAGAGAGAATATGGACACAGAGAGAGAACAGGAACACAGAGAGAGAACAGGAACACAGAGAGATAGCTTGTACACGGAGAAAGAACAGGAATGCAGAGAGAGAACAGGAATGCAGAGAGAGAACAGCAACACAGAGAAAGAGCAGGAACACACAGAGAGAGTAGGAACACAGAGAGAGAACAGGAACACAGAGAGAGAACAGGAACACAGTGAGAGAATAGGAACACAGAGAGAGAGCAGGATCACAGAGAGAACACAGGAACACAGAGAGAGAGCAGGAACACTGAGAGAGAACAGGAACACAGAGAGAGAGCAGGAACACAGGGAGAGAGAACAGGAACACAGAGAGAGAGCACGAACACAGAGAGAGAACAGGAACACAGAGAGAGGGCAGGAACACAGAGAGACAACAGGCACACACAGAGAGAGCAGGAACACGGAGAGAGAGAAAGCAGGAACACAGAGAGAGAACAGGAACACAGAGAGAGAACAGGAACACAGAGAGAACAGGAACACAGAGAGAGAACAGGAACACAGAGAGAACAGTAACACAGCGAGAGAACAGGAACACAGAGAGAGAACAGGTACAAAGAGAGGACAGGAACACAGAGAGAGAGCAGGAACACAAGAGAGAACAGGAACACAGAGAGAGAACAGGAACACAGAGAGAGCAGGAATACAGAGAGAGAACAGGAACACAGAGAGAGAGCAGGAATACAGAGAGAGAACAGGAACACAGAGAGAACAGGAACACAGAGAGAGAACACAGGTACACAGAGAGAGAACAGGAACACTGAGAGAGAACAGGGACGCAGAGAGAATATGGACACAGTGAGAGAACAGGAACACAGAGAGAGAACAGGAACACAGAGAGAGAGCTTGAACACGGAGAAAGAACAGGAATGCAGAGAGAGAACAGGAATGCAGAGAGAGAACAGCAACACAGAGAGAGAACAGGAACACGGAGAAAGAACAGGAACGCAGAGAGTGAACAGGAACACACAGAGAGAACAGGAACCCAGAGAGAGAACAGGAACACTGAGAGAACAGCAACACAGAGAGAGAACACGAACACCGAGAGAGAACAGGAACTCAGAGAGAGAGCAGGAACACACAGAGAGAGTAGGAACACAGAGAGAGAGCAGGAACACAGAGAATGAACAGGAACACAGAGAGAGAACAGGAACACAGAGAGAGAACTGGACCACAGAGAGAACAGGAACACAGAGAGAGAACAGGCACACAGAGAGATCAGGAACACAGAGAGAGAACAGGAACACAGAGAAAGAGCAGGAACACACAGAGAGAGTAGGAACACAGAGAGAGAACAGGAACACAGAGAGAGAACAGGAACACAGTGAGAGAATTGGAACACAGAGAGAGAGCAGGGACACAGAGAGAACACAGGAACACAGAGAGAGAGCAGGAACACAGAGAGAGAACAGGAACACAGAGAGAGAGGAGGAACACAGGGAGAGAGAACAGGAACACAGAGAGAGAGCACGAACACAGAGAGAGAACAGGAACACAGAGAGAGAGCAGGAACACAGAGAGACAACAGGCACACACAGAGAGAGCAGGAACACGGAGAGAGAGAAAGCAGGAACACAGAGAGAGAACAGGAACACAGAGAGAGAACAGGAACACAGAGAGAACAGGAACACAGAGAGAGAACAGGAACACAGAGAGAACAGTAACACAGCGAGAGAACAGGAACACCGAGAGAGAACAGGTACAAAGAGAGGACAGGAACACAGAGAGAGAGCAGGAACGCAGAGAGAGAACAGGAACACAGAGAGAGAACAGGAACACAGAGAGAGCAGGAATACAGAGAGAGAACAGGAACACAGAGAGAGAGCAGGAATACAGAGAGAGAACAGGAACACAGAGAGAACAGGAACACAGAGAGAGAACACAGGTACACAGAGAGAGAACAGGAACACTGAGAGAGAACAGGGATGCAGAGAGAATATGGACACAGAGAGAGAACAGGAACACAGAGAGAGAACAGGAACACAGAGAGAGAGCTTGAACACGGAGAAAGAACAGGAATGCAGAGAGAGAACAGGAATGCAGAGAGAGAACAGCAACACAGAGAGAGAACAGGAACACGGAGAAAGAACAGGAACGCAGAGAGTGAACAGGAACACACAGAGAGAACAGGAACCCAGAGAGAGAACAGGAACACTGAGAGAACAGCAACACAGAGAGAGAACACGAACACCGAGAGAGAACAGGAACACAGAGAGAGAACAGGAACACACAGAGAGAACAGGAACACAGAGAGAAAACGGCAACACAGAGAGAGAGCAGGAACACAGAGAGAACAGAAATACAGACAGAGAACAGGTTCACAGAGAGAGAGCAGGAACACAGAGAGAACAGGAGCACAGAGAGAGAGAACAGGAACACAGAGAGAGAACAGGAACACAGAGAGAGAGAGAGTTCGAACACAGAGAGAGAGAGCAGGAACACAGAGAACACAGGAACACAGAGAGAGAACAGGAACACAGAGAGAGAACAGGAACTAAGAGAGGTCAGGAACACAGAGAGAATGCAGGAACACTGAGAGAGAATAGGAACACAGAGAGAGAACAGGAACACAGAGAGTGAACAGGAACACAGAGAGAGAACAGAAACACAGAGAGAGAACAGGAACACAGAGAGAACAGGAACACAGAGAGAGAACAGGAACACAGAGAGAGAACAGGAACACAGAGAGAGAACAGGAACACAGAGAGAGAACAGGAACACAGAGAGAACAGGAACACAGAGAGAGAACAGGAACCCAGAGAGAGAACAGGAACACAGAGAGAGCAGGAACACAGAGACAACAGGAACACAGAGAGAGAACAGGAACACTGAGAGAACAGGAACACAGAGAGAGAACAGGAACACTGAGAGAACAGGAACACAGAGAGAGAACACGAACACTGACAGAGAACAGTAACACAGAGAGAGAACAGGAACACAGAGAGAACAGGAACACAGAGAATGAACAGGAACACAGAGAGAGAGCAGGAACACAGAGAGAGAACAGGAACACAGAGAGAGAACAGGAACACACAGAGAGAACACGAACACAGAGATTTAACAGGAACACAGAGAGAGAACAGGGACAGAGAGAGAGACCAGGAACACAGAGAGAGAACAGGAACGCAGAGAGAACAGGAACACAGAGAATGAACAGGAACACAGAGAGAGAACAAAACACAGAGTGAGAACAGGAACACAGAGAGAACAGGAACGCAGAGAGAGAGCAGGAACACAGAGAATGAACAGGAACACAGAGAGAGAACAGAAACACAGAGAGAGAACTGGACCACAGAGAGAACAGGAACACAGAGAGAGAACAGGCACACAGAGAGATCAGGAACACAGAGAGAGAACAGGAGCACAGAGAGAGAGCAGGAACACACAGAGAGTAGGAACACAGAGAGAGAACAGGAACACAGTGAGAGAATTGGAACACAGAGAGAGAGCAGGAACACAGAGACAACAGGAACACAGAGAGAGAGCAGGAACACAGAGAATGAACAGGAACACAGAGAGAGAACAGGAACACAGAGAGAGAACAGGAACACAGAGAGAACAGGAACACAGAGAGAGAACAGGCACACAGAGAGATCAGGAACACAGAGAGAGAACAGGAACACAGAGAAAGAGCAGGAACACACAGAGAGAGTAGGAACACAGAGAGAGAACAGGAACACAGAGAGAGAACAGGAACACAGTGAGAGAATTGGAACACAGAGAGAGAGCAGGAACACAGAGAGAACACAGGAACACACAGAGAGAGCAGGAACACAGGGAGAGAACAGGAACACAGAGAGAGAGCAGGAACACAGGGAGAGAGAACAGGAACACAGAGAGAGAGCAGGAACACAGAGAGAGAACAGGAACACAGAGAGAGAGCAGGAACACAGAGAGAGAGCACGAACACAGAGAGAGAACAGGAACACACAGAGAGAGCAGGAACACGGAGAGAGAGAAAGCAGGAACACTAGAGAGAACAGGAACACAGAGAGAGAACAGGAACACAGAGAGAACAGGAACACAGAGAGAGAACAGGAACACAGAGAGAACAGTAACACAGCGAGAGAACAGGAACACCGAGAGAGAACAGGTACAAAGAGAGGACAGGAACACAGAGAGAGAGCAGGAACACAGAGAGAGAACAGGAACACAGAGAGTGAACAGGAACACAGAGAGAGCAGGAATACAGAGAGAGAACAGGAACACAGAGAGAGAGCAGGAATACAGAGAGAGAACAGGAACACAGAGAGAACAGGAACACAGAGAGAGAACACAGGTACACAGAGAGAGAACAGGAACACTGAGAGAGAACAGGGACGCAGAGAGAATATGAACACAGAGAGAGAACAGGAACACAGAGAGAGAACAGGAACACAGAGAGATAGCTTGAACACGGAGAAAGAACAGGAATGCAGAGAGAGAACAGGAATGCAGAGAGAGAACCGCAACACAGAGAAAGAGCAGGAACACACAGAGAGAGTAGGAACACAGAGAGAGAACAGGAACACAGAGAGAGAACAGGAACACAGTGAGAGAATAGGAACACAGAGAGAGAGCAGGATCACAGAGAGAACACAGGAACACAGAGAGAGAGCAGGAACACAGAGAGAGAACAGGAACACAGAGAGAGAGCAGGAACACAGGGAGAGAGAACAGGAACACAGAGAGAGAGCACGAACACAGAGAGAGAACAGGAACACAGAGAGAGAGCAGGAACACAGAGAGACAACAGGCACACACAGAGAGAGCAGGAACACGGAGAGAGAGAAAGCAGGAACACAGAGAGAGAACAGGAACACAGAGAGAGAACAGGAACACAGAGAGAACAGGAACACAGAGAGAGAACAGGAACACAGAGAGAACAGTAACACAGCGAGAGAACAGGAACACCGAGAGAGAACAGGTACAAAGAGAGGACAGGAACACAGAGAGAGAGCAGGAACACAAGAGAGAACAGGAACACAGAGAGAGAACAGGAACACAGAGAGAGCAGGAATACAGAGAGAGAACAGGAACACAGAGAGAGAGCAGGAATACAGAGAGAGAACAGGAACACAGAGAGAACAGGAACACAGAGAAAGAACACAGGTACACAGAGAGAGAACAGGAACACTGAGAGAGAACAGGGACGCAGAGAGAATATGGACACAGAGAGAGAACAGGAACACAGAGAGAGAACAGGAACACAGAGAGAGAGCTTGAACACGGAGAAAGAACAGGAATGCAGAGAGAGAACAGGAATGCAGAGAGAGAACAGCAACACAGAGAGAGAACAGGAACACGGAGAAAGAACAGGAACGCAGAGAGTGAACAGGAACACACAGAGAGAACAGGAACCCAGAGAGAGAACAGGAACACTGAGAGAACAGCAACACAGAGAGAGAACACGAACACCGAGAGAGAACAGGAACTCAGAGAGAGAGCAGGAACACACAGAGAGAGTAGGAACACAGAGAGAGAGCAGGAACACAGAGAATGAACAGGAACACAGAGAGAGAACAGGAACACAGAGAGAGAACTGGACCACAGAGAGAACAGGAACACAGAGAGAGAACAGGCACACAGAGAGATCAGGAACACAGAGAGAGAACAGGAACACAGAGAAAGAGCAGGAACACACAGAGAGAGTAGGAACACAGAGAGAGAACAGGAACACAGAGAGAGAACAGGAACACAGTGAGAGAATTGGAACACAGAGAGAGAGCAGGGACACAGAGAGAACACAGGAACACAGAGAGAGCAGGAACACAGAGAGAGAACAGGAACACAGAGAGAGAGGAGGAACACAGGGAGAGAGAACAGGAACACAGAGAGAGAGCACGAACACTGAGAGAGAACAGGAACACAGAGAGAGAGCAGGAACACAGAGAGACAACAGGCACACACAGAGAGAGCAGGAACACGGAGAGAGAGAAAGCAGGAACACACAGAGAGAGAACAGGAACACAGAGAGAGAACAGGAACACAGAGAGAACAGGAACACAGAGAGAGAACAGGAACACAGAGAGAACAGTAACACAGCGAGAGAACAGGAACACCGAGAGAGAACAGGTACAAAGAGAGGACAGGAACACAGAGAGAGAGCAGGAACACAGAGAGAGAACAGGAACACAGAGAGAGAACAGGAACACAGAGAGAGCAGGAATACAGAGAGAGAACAGGAACACAGAGAGAGAGCAGGAATACAGAGAGAGAACAGGAACACAGAGAGAACAGGATCACAGAGAGAGAACACAGGTACACAGAGAGAGAACAGGAACACTGAGAGAGAACAGGGACGCAGAGAGAATATGGACACAGAGAGAGAACAGGAACACAGAGAGAGAACAGGAACACAGAGAGAGAACAGGAACACAGAGAGAGAGCTTGAACACGGAGAAAGAACAGGAATGCAGAGAGAGAACAGGAATGCAGAGAGAGAACAGCAACACAGAGAGAGAACAGGAACACGGAGAAAGAACAGGAACGCAGAGAGTGAACAGGAACACACAGAGAGAACAGGAACCCAGAGAGAGAACAGGAACACTGAGAGAACAGCAACACAGAGAGAGAACACGAACACCGAGAGAGAACAGGAACACAGAGAGAGAACAGGAACACACAGAGTGAACAGGAACACAGAGAGAAAACGGCAACACAGAGAGAGAGCAGGAACACAGAGAGAACAGAAATACAGACAGAGAACAGGTTCACAGAGAGAGAGCAGGAACACAGAGAGAACAGGAGCACAGAGAGAGAGAACAGGAACACAGAGAGAGAACAGGAACACACAGAGAGAGAGAGTTCGAACACAGAGAGAGAGCAGGAACACAGAGAACACAGGAACACAGAGAGAGAACAGGAACACAGAGAGAGAACAGGAACTAAGAGAGGTCAGGAACACAGAGAGAATGCAGGAACACTGAGAGAGAATAGGAACACAGAGAGAGAACAGGAACACAGAGAGTGAACAGGAACACAGAGAGAGAACAGAAACACAGAGTGAGAACAGGAACAGAGAGAGAACAGGAACACAGAGAGAGAACAGGAACACAGAGAGAGAACAGGAACACAGAGAGAGAACAGGAACACAGAGAGAACAGGAACACAGAGAGAGAACAGGAACCCAGAGAGAGAACAGGAACACAGAGAGAGCAGGAACACAGAAATAACAGGAACACAGAGAGAGAACAGGAACAATGAGAGAACAGGAACACTGAGAGAACAGGAACACAGAGAGAGAACACGAACACTGACAGAGAACAGTAACACAGAGAGAGAACAGGAACACAGAGAGAACAGGAACACAGAGAATGAACAGGAACACAGAGAGAGAGCAGGAACACAGAGAGAGAACAGGAACACAGAGAGAGAACAGGAACACACAGAGAGAACACGAACACAGAGATTTAACAGGAACACAGAGAGAGAACAGGGACAGAGAGAGAGACCAGGAACACAGAGAGAGAACAGGAACGCAGAGAGAACAGGAACACAGAGAATGAACAGGAACACAGAGAGAGAACAAAACACAGAGTGAGAACAGGAACACAGAGAGAACAGGAACGCAGAGAGAGAGCAGGAACACAGAGAATGAACAGGAACACAGAGAGAGAACAGAAACACAGAGAGAGAACTGGACCACAGAGAGAACAGGAACACAGAGAGAGAACAGGCACACAGAGAGATCAGGAACACAGAGAGAGAACAGGAGCACAGAGAGAGAGCAGGAACACACAGAGAGTAGGAACACAGAGAGAGAACAGGAAAACAGTGAGAGAATTGGAACACAGAGAGAGAGCAGGAACACAGAGACAACAGGAACACAGAGAGAGAGCAGGAACACAGAGAATGAACAGGAACACAGAGAGAGAACAGGAACACAGAGAGAGAACAGGAACACAGAGAGAACAGGAACACAGAGAGAGAACAGGCACACAGAGAGATCAGGAACACAGAGAGAGAACAGGAACACAGAGAAAGAGCAGGAACACACAGAGAGAGTAGGAACACAGAGAGAGAACAGGAACACAGAGAGAGAACAGGAACACAGTGAGAGAATTGGAACACAGAGAGAGAGCAGGAACACAGAGAGAACACAGGAACACACAGAGAGAGCAGGAACACAGGGAGAGAACAGGAACACAGAGAGAGAGCAGGAACACAGGGAGAGAGAACAGGAACACAGAGAGAGAGCAGGAACACAGAGAGAGAACAGGAACACAGAGAGAGAGCAGGAACACAGAGAGAGAGCACGAACACAGAGAGAGAACAGGAACACACAGAGAGAGCAGGAACACGGAGAGAGAGAAAGCAGGAACACAGAGAGAGAACAGGAACACAGAGAGAGAACAGGAACACAGAGAGAACAGGAACACAGAGAGAGAACAGGAACACAGAGAGAACAGTAACACAGCGAGAGAACAGGAACACAGAGAGAGAACAGGTACAAAGAGAGGACAGGAACACAGAGAGAGAGCAGGAACACAGAGAGAGAACAGGAACACAGAGAGTGAACAGGAACACAGAGAGAGCAGGAATACAGAGAGAGAACAGGAACACAGAGAGAGAGCAGGAATACAGAGAGAGAACAGGAACACAGAGAGAACAGGAACACAGAGAGAGAACACAGGTACACAGAGAGAGAACAGGAACACTGAGAGAGAACAGGGACGCAGAGAGAATATGGACACAGAGAGAGAACAGGAACACAGAGAGAGAACAGGAACACAGAGAGATAGCTTGAACACGGAGAAAGAACAGGAATGCAGAGAGAGAACAGGAATGCAGAGAGAGAACCGCAACACAGAAAAAGAGCAGGAACACACAGAGAGAGTAGGAACACAGAGAGAGAACAGGAACACAGAGAGAGAACAGGAACACAGTGAGAGAATAGGAACACAGAGAGAGAGCAGGATCACAGAGAGAACACAGGAACACAGAGAGAGAGCAGGAACACAGAGAGAGAACAGGAACACAGAGAGAGAGCAGGAACACAGAGAGAGAACAGGAACACAGAGAGAGAGCAGGAACACAGGGAGAGAACAGGAACACAGTGAGAGAATAGGAACACAGAGAGAGAGCAGGATCACAGAGAGAACACAGGAACACAGAGAGAGAACAGGAACACAGAGAGAGAACAGGAACACAGTGAGAGAATAGGAACACAGAGAGAGAGCAGGATCACAGAGAGAACACAGGAACACAGAGAGAGAACAGGAACACAGAGAGAGAGCACGAACACAGAGAGAGAACAGGAACACAGAGAGAGAGCAGGAACACAGAGAGACAACAGGCACACACAGAGAGAGCAGGAACACGGAGAGAGAGAAAGCAGGAACACAGAGAGAGAACAGGAACACAGAGAGAGAACAGGAACACAGAGAGAACAGGAACACAGAGAGAGAACAGGAACACAGAGAGAACAGTAACACAGCGAGAGAACAGGAACACCGAGAGAGAACAGGTACAAAGAGAGGACAGGAACACAGAGAGAGAGCAGGAACACAAGAGAGAACAGGAACACAGAGAGAGAACAGGAACACAGAGAGAGCAGGAATACAGAGAGAGAACAGGAACACAGAGAGAGAGCAGGAATACAGAGAGAGAACAGGAACACAGAGAGAACAGGAACACAGAGAGAGAACACAGGTACACAGAGAGAGAACAGGAACACTGAGAGAGAACAGGGACGCAGAGAGAATATGGACACAGAGAGAGAACAGGAACACAGAGAGAGAACAGGAACACAGAGAGAGAGCTTGAACACGGAGAAAGAACAGGAATGCAGAGAGAGAACAGGAATGCAGAGAGAGAACAGCAACACAGAGAGAGAACAGGAACACGGAGAAAGAACAGGAACGCAGAGAGTGAACAGGAACACACAGAGAGAACAGGAACCCAGAG
Organism: Chiloscyllium plagiosum; assembly: GCF_037043375.1. Classification (NCBI taxonomy): domain Eukaryota; kingdom Metazoa; phylum Chordata; class Chondrichthyes; order Orectolobiformes; family Hemiscylliidae; genus Chiloscyllium; species Chiloscyllium plagiosum. The sequence goes on from NW_028270145.1 coordinate 27,800,487, forward strand.
AGAGAACTGGAACACTGAGAGAACAGCAACACAGAGAGAGAACACGAACACCGAGAGAGAACAGGAACTCAGAGAGAGAGCAGGAACACACAGAGAGAGTAGGAACACAGAGAGAGAGCAGGAACACAGAGAATGAACAGGAACACAGAGAGAGAACAGGAACACAGAGAGAGAACTGGACCACAGAGAGAACAGGAACACAGAGAGAGAACAGGCACACAGAGAGATCAGGAACACAGAGAGAGAACAGGAACACAGAGAAAGAGCAGGAACACACAGAGAGAGTAGGAACACAGAGAGAGAACAGGAACACAGAGAGAGAACAGGAACACAGTGAGAGAATTGGAACACAGAGAGAGAGCAGGGACACAGAGAGAACACAGGAACACAGAGAGAGAGCAGGAACACAGAGAGAGAACAGGAACACAGAGAGAGAGGAGGAACACAGGGAGAGAGAACAGGAACACAGAGAGAGAGCACGAACACAGAGAGAGAACAGGAACACAGAGAGAGAGCACGAACACAGAGAGACAACAGGCACACACAGAGAGAGCAGGAACACGGAGAGAGAGAAAGCAGGAACACAGAGAGAGAACAGGAACACAGAGAGAGAACAGGAACACAGAGAGAACAGGAACACAGAGAGAGAACAGGAACACAGAGAGAACAGTAACACAGCGAGAGAACAGGAACACCGAGAGAGAACAGGTACAAAGAGAGGACAGGAACACAGAGAGAGAGCAGGAACACAGAGAGAGAACAGGAACACAGAGAGAGAACAGGAACACAGAGAGAGCAGGAATACAGAGAGAGAACAGGAACACAGAGAGAGAGCAGGAATACAGAGAGAGAACAGGAACACAGAGAGAACAGGATCACAGAGAGAGAACACAGGTACACAGAGAGAGAACAGGAACACTGAGAGAGAACAGGGACGCAGAGAGAATATGGACACAGAGAGAGAACAGGAACACAGAGAGAGAACAGGAACACAGAGAGAGAACAGGAACACAGAGAGAGAGCTTGAACACGGAGAAAGAACAGGAATGCAGAGAGAGAACAGGAATGCAGAGAGAGAACAGCAACACAGAGAGAGAACAGGAACACGGAGAAAGAACAGGAACGCAGAGAGTGAACAGGAACACACAGAGAGAACAGGAACCCAGAGAGAGAACAGGAACACTGAGAGAACAGCAACACCGAGAGAGAACACGAACACCGAGAGAGAACAGGAACACAGAGAGAGAACAGGAACACACAGAGTGAACAGGAACACAGAGAGAAAACGGCAACACAGAGAGAGAGCAGGAACACAGAGAGAACAGAAATACAGACAGAGAACAGGTTCACAGAGAGAGAGCAGGAACACAGAGAGAACAGGAGCACAGAGAGAGAGAACAGGAACACAGAGAGAGAACAGGAACACAGAGAGAGAGAGAGTTCGAACACAGAGAGAGAGCAGGAACACAGAGAACACAGGAACACAGAGAGAGAACAGGAACACAGAGAGAGAACAGGAACTAAGAGAGGTCAGGAACACAGAGAGAATGCAGGAACACTGAGAGAGAATAGGAACACAGAGAGAGAACAGGAACACAGAGAGTGAACAGGAACACAGAGAGAGAACAGAAACACAGAGTGAGAACAGGAACAGAGAGAGAACAGGATCACAGAGAGAGAACAGGAACACAGAGAGAGAACAGGAACACAGAGAGAGAACAGGAACACAGAGAGAACAGGAACACAGAGAGAGAACAGGAACCCAGAGAGAGAACAGGAACACAGAGAGAGCAGGAACACAGAGATAACAGGAACACAGAGAGAGAACAGGAACACTGAGAGAACAGGAACACAGAGAGAGAACAGGAACACTGAGAGAACAGGAATACAGAGAGAGAACACGAACACTGACAGAGAACAGGAACACAGAGAGAGAACAGGAACACAGAGAGAGAACAGGAACAAAGAGAGAGAACAGGTTCACAGAGAGAGCAGGAACACAGAGAGAATAGGAGCACAGAGAGAGAGAACAGGAACACAGAGAGAGAACAGGAACACAGAGAGAGAGTTGGAACACAGAGAGAGAGCAGGAACACAGAGAACACAGGAACACAGAGAGAGAGCAGGAACACAGAGAGAGAAAGGAACACAGAGAGAGAGCAGGAACACAGAGAGAGAGAGAACAGGAACACAGAGAGAGAGCAGGAACACAGAGAGAGAGAACAGGAACACAGAGAGAGAACAGGAACATAGAGAGAGAGAACAGGAACACAGAGAGAGAACAGGAATACAGAGAGAGAACAGGAAGACAGAGAGAGAGTAGGACTACAAAGAGAGAACAGGAACACAGACAGAGAGCAGGAACACAGAGAGCAAACAGGAACACAGACAGAGAACAGGAACACAGAGAGAACAGGAACACAGAGAATGAACAGGAACACAGAGAGAGAGCAGGAACACAGAGAGAGAACAGGAACACAGAGAGAGAACAGAAACACACAGAGAGAACACGAACACAGAGATTTAACAGGAACACAGAGAGAGAACAGGGACAGAGAGAGAGAACAGGAACACAGAGAGAGAACAGGAACGCAGAGAGAACAGGAACACAGAGAATGAACAGGAACACAGAGAGAGAACAGGAACACAGAGTGAAAACAGGAACACAGAGAGAACAGGAACGCAGAGAGAGAGCAGGAACACAGAGAATGAACAGGAACACAGAGAGAACAGGAACACAGAGAGAGAACAGGAACACAGAGAGAACAGCAACACAGCGAGAGAACAGGAACACCGAGAGAGAACAGGTACAAAGAGAGGACAGGAACACAGAGAGAGAGCAGGAACACAAGAGAGAACAGGAACACAGAGAGAGAACAGGAACACAGAGAGAGCAGGAATACAGAGAGAGAACAGGAACACAGAGAGAGAGCAGGAATACAGAGAGAGAACAGGAACACAGAGAGAACAGGAACGCAGAGAGAGAGCAGGAACACAGAGAATGAACAGGAACACAGAGAGAGAACAGAAACACAGAGAGAGAACTGGACCACAGAGAGAACAGGTACACAGAGAGAGAACAGGAACACTGAGAGAGAACAGGGACGCAGAGAGAATATGGACACAGAGAGAGAACAGGAACACAGAGAGAGAACAGGAACACAGAGAGAGAGCTTGAACACGTAGAAAGAACAGGAATGCAGAGAGAGAACAGGAATGCAGAGAGAGAACAGCAACACAGAGAGAGAACAGGAACACGGAGAAAGAACAGAAACGCAGAGAGTGAACAGGAACACACAGAGAGAACAGGAACCCAGAGAGAGAACAGGAACACTGAGAGAACAGCAACACAGAGAGAGAACACGAACACCGAGAGAGAACAGGAACTCAGAGAGAGAGCAGGAACACACAGAGAGAGTAGGAACACAGAGAGAGAGCAGGAACACAGAGAATGAACAGGAACACAGAGAGAGAACAGGAACACAGAGAGAGAACTGGACCACAGAGAGAACAGGAACGCAGAGAGTGAACAGGAACACACAGAGAGAACAGGAACCCAGAGAGAGAACAGGAACACTGAGAAAGAGCAGGAACACACAGAGAGAGTAGGAACACAGAGAGAGAACACGAACACCGAGAGAGAACAGCAACACAGAGAGAGAACACGAACACCGAGAGAGAACAGGAACACAGAGAGAGAACAGGAACACACAGAGAGAACAGGAACACAGAGAGTGAACGGCAACACAGAGAGAGAGCAGGAACACAGAGAGAACAGAAATACAGACAGAGAACAGGTTCACAGAGAGAGAGCAGGAACACAGAGAGAACAGGAGCACAGAGAGAGAGAACAGGAACACAGAGAGAGAACAGGAACACAGAGAGAGAGAGAGTTCGAACACAGAGAGAGAGCAGGAACACAGAGAACACAGGAACACAGAGAGAGAACAGGAACACAGAGAGAGAACAGGAACTAAGGGAGGTCAGGAACACAGAGAGAATGCAGGAACATGAGAGAGAATAGGAACACAGAGAGAGAACAGGAACACAGAGAGAGAACAGGAACACAGATAGAGAACAGGAACACAGAGAGAGAACAGGAACACAGAGAGAACAGGAACACAGAGAGAGAACAGGAACACAGAGAGAGAACACGAACACAGAGAGAACAGGAACACAGAGAGAGAACAGGAACACTGAGAGAACAGGAACACAGAGAGAGAACACGAACACTGACAGAGAACAGGATCACAGAGAGAGAACAGGAACACAGAGAGAGAACAGGAACAAAGAGAGAGAACAGGTACACAGAGAGAGCAGGAACACAGAGAGAACAGGAGCACAGAGAGAGAGAACAGGAACACAGAGAGAGAACAGGAACACAGAGAGAGAGTTGGAACACAGAGAGAGAGCAGGAACACAGAGAACACAGGAACACAGAGAGAGAGAGAGCAGGAGCACAGAGAGAGAAAGGAACACAGAGAGAGAGCAGGAACACAGAGAGAGAGAGAACAGGAACACAGAGAGAGAGCAGGAACACAGAGAGAGAGAACAGGAACACAGAGAGAGAACAGGAACATAGAGAGAGAGAACAGGAACACAGAGAGAGAACAGGAATACAGAGAGAGAACAGGAAGACAGAGAGAGAGTAGGACTACAAAGAGAGAACAGGAACACAGACAGAGAGCAGGAACACAGAGAGCAAACAGGAACACAGACAGAGAACAGGAACACAGAGAGAACAGGAACACAGAGAATGAACAGGAACACAGAGAGAGAGCAGGAACACAGAGAGAGAACAGGAACACAGAGAGAGAACAGGAACACACAGAGAGAACACGAACACAGAGATTTAACAGGAACACAGAGAGAGAACAGGGACAGAGAGAGAGAACAGGAACACAGAGAGAGAACAGGAACGCAGAGAGAACAGGAACACAGAGAATGAACAGGAACACAGAGAGAGAACAGGAACATAGAGTGAGAACAGGAACACAGAGAGAACAGGAACGCAGAGAGAGAGCAGGAACACAGAGAATGAACAGGAACACAGAGAGAGAACAGAAACACAGAGAGAGAACTGGACCACAGAGAGAACAGGAACACAGAGAGAGAACAGGCACACAGAGAGATCAGGAACACAGAGAGAGAACAGGAACACAGAGAGAGAGCAGGAACACACAGAGAGAGTAGGAACACAGAGAGAGAACAGGAACACAGAGAGAGAACAGGAACACAGTGAGAGAATTGGAACACAGAGAGAGAGCAGGAACACAGAGAGAACAGGAACACAGAGAGAGAGCAGGAACACAGAGAATGAACAGGAACACAGAGAGAGAACAGGAACACAGAGAGAGAACTGGACCACAGAGAGAACAGGAACACACAGAGAGAACAGGCACACAGAGAGATCAGGAACACAGAGGGAGAACAGGAACACAGAGAAAGAGCAGGAACACACAGAGAGAGTAGGAACACAGAGAGAGAACAGGAACACAGAGAGAGAACAGGAACACAGTGAGAGAATTGGAACACAGAGAGAGAGCAGGAACACAGAGAGAACACAGGAACACAGAGAGAGAGCAGGAACACAGGGAGAGAACAGGAACACAGAGAGAGAGCAGGAAAACAGGGAGAGAGAACAGGAACACAGAGAGAGAGCAGGAACACAGAGAGACAACAGGCACACACAGAGAGAGCAGGAACACGGAGAGAGAGAAAGCAGGAACACAGAGAGAGAACAGGAACACAGAGAGAGAACAGGAACACAGAGAGAACAGGAACACAGAGAGAGAACAGGAACACAGAGAGAACAGTAACACAGCGAGAGAACAGGAACACAGAGAGAGAACAGGTACAAAGAGAGGACAGGAACACAGAGAGAGAGCAGGAACACAGAGAGAGAACAGGAACACAGAGAGTGAACAGGAACACAGAGAGAGCAGGAATACAGAGAGAGAACAGGAACACAGAGAGAGAGCAGGAATACAGAGAGAGAACAGGAACACAGAGAGAACAGGAACACAGAGAGAGAACACAGGTACACAGAGAGAGAACAGGAACACTGAGAGAGAACAGGGACGCAGAGAGAATATGGACACAGAGAGAGAACAGGAACACAGAGAGAGAACAGGAACACAGAGAGATAGCTTGAACACGGAGAAAGAACAGGAATGCAGAGAGAGAACAGGAATGCAGAGAGAGAACAGCAACACAGAGAGAGAACAGGAACACGGAGAAAGAACAGGAACGCAGAGAGTGAACAGGAACACACAGAGAGAACAGGAACCCAGAGAGAGAACAGGAACACTGAGAGAACAGCAACACAGAGAGAGAACAGGAACTCAGAGAGAGAGCAGGAACACACAGAGAGAGTAGGAACACAGAGAGAGAGCAGGAACACAGAGAATGAACAGGAACACAGAGAGAGAACAGGAACACAGAGAGAGAACTGGACCACAGAGAGAACAGGAACACAGAGAGAGAACAGGCACACAGAGAGATCAGGAACACAGAGAGAGAACAGGAACACAGAGAAAGAGCAGGAACACACAGAGAGAGTAGGAACACAGAGAGAGAACAGGAACACAGAGAGAGAACAGGAACACAGTGAGAGAATTGGAACACAGAGAGAGAGCAGGGACACAGAGAGAACACAGGAACACAGAGAGAGAGCAGGAACACAGAGAGAGAACAGGAACACAGAGAGAGAGGAGGAACACAGGGAGAGACAACAGGAACACAGAGAGAGAGCACGAACACAGAGAGAGAACAGGAACACAGAGAGAGAGCAGGAACACAGAGAGACAACAGGCACACACAGAGAGAGCAGGAACACGGAGAGAGAGAAAGCAGGAACACAGAGAGAGAACAGGAACACAGAGAGAGAACAGGAACACAGAGAGAACAGGAACACAGAGAGAGAACAGGAACACAGAGAGAACAGTAACACAGCGAGAGAACAGGAACACCGAGAGAGAACAGGTACAAAGAGAGGACAGGAACACAGAGAGAGAGCAGGAACACAGAGAGAGAACAGGAACACAGAGAGAGAACAGGAACACAGAGAGAGCAGGAATACAGAGAGAGAACAGGGACTCTGAGAGAATAGGAACACAGAGAGAGAACCGGAACACAGAGAGAGAACTGGAACACAGAGAGAGAGCTTGAACACGGAGAAAGAACAGGAATGCAGAGAGAGAACAGGAATGCAGAGAGAGAACAGCAACACAGAGAGAGAACAGGAACACGGAGAAAGAACAGGAACGCAGAGAGTGAACAGGAACACACAGAGAGAACAGGAACCCAGAGAGAGAACAGGAACACTGAGAGAACAGCAACACAGAGACAGAACACGAACACCGAGAGAGAACAGGAACACAGAGAGAGAACAGGAACACACAGAGAGAACAGGAACACAGAGAGAGAACGGCAACACAGAGAGAGAGCAGGAACACAGAGAGAACAGAAATACAGACAGAGAACAGGTTCACAGAGAGAGAGCAGGAACACAGAGAACACAGGAACACAGAGAGACAACAGGAACACAGAGAGAGAACAGGAACTAAGAGAGGTCAGGAACACAGAGAGAATGCAGGAACATTAGAAAGAATAGGAACACAGAGAGAGAACAGGAACACAGAGAGAGAGTGAACAGGAACACAGAGAGAGAACAGAAACACAGAGAGAGAACAGGAACACAGAGAGAACAGGAACACAGAGAGAGAACAGGAACACAGAGAGAGAACAGGAACACAGAGAGAGAACAGGAACACAGAGAGAGAACAGGAACACAGAGAGAACAGGAACACAGAGAGAGAACAGGAACACTGAGAGAACAGGAACACAGAGAGAGAACACGAACACTGACAGAGAACAGGAACACAGAGAGAGAACAGGAACACAGAGAGAGAACAGGAACAAAGAGAGAGAACAGGTACACAGAGAGAGCAGGAACACAGAGAGAACAGGAGCACAGAGAGAGAGTTGGAACACAGAGAGAGAGCAGGAACACAGAGAACACAGGAACACAGAGAGAGAGCAGGAACACAGAGAGAGAAAGGAACACAGAGAGAGAGCAGGAACACAGAGAGAGAGAACAGGAACACAGAGAGAGAGCAGGAACACAGAGAGAGAGAACAGGAACACAGAGAGAGAACAGGAACATAGAGAGAGAGAACAGGAACACGGAGAGAGAACAGGAATACAGAGAGAGAACAGGAAGACAGAGAGAGAGTAGGACTACAAAGAGAGAACAGGAACACAGACAGAGAGCAGGAACACAGAGAGCAAACAGGAACACAGACAGAGAACAGGAACACAGAGAGAACAGGAACACAGAGAATGAACAGGAACACAGAGAGAGAGCAGGAACACAGAGAGAGAACAGGAACACAGAGAGAGAACAGGAACACACAGAGAGAACACGAACACAGAGATTTAACAGGAACACAGAGAGAGAACAGGGACAGAGAGAGAGAACAGGAACACAGAGAGAGAACAGGAACGCAGAGAGAACAGGAACACAGAGAATGAACAGGAACACAGAGAGAGAACAGGAACACAGAGTGAGAACAGGAACACAGAGAGAACAGGAACGCAGAGAGAGAGCAGGAACACAGAGAATGAACAGGAACACAGAGAGAGAACAGAAACACAGAGAGAGAACTGGACCACAGAGAGAACAGGCACACAGAGAGATCAGGAACACAGAGAGAGAACAGGAACACAGAGAGAGAGCAGGAACACACAGAGAGAGTAGGAACACAGAGAGAGAACAGGAACACAGAGAGAGAGCACGAACACAGAGAGAGAACAGGAACACAGAGAGAGAGCAGGAACACAGAGAGACAACAGGAACACAGAGAGAGAACAGGAACACAGAGAGAGAACAGGAACACAGAGAGAGAACAGGAACACAGAGAGAACAGGAACACAGAGAGAGAACAGGAACACTGAGAGAACAGGAACATAGAGAGAGAACACGAACACTGACAGAGAACAGGAACACAGAGAGAGAACAGGAACACAGAGAGAGAACAGGAACAAAGAGAGAGAACAGGTACACAGAGAGAGCAGGAACACAGAGAGAACAGGAGCACAGAGAGAGAGAACAGGAACACAGAGAGAGAACAGGAACACAGAGAGAGAGTTGGAACACAGAGAGAGAGCAGGAACACAGAGAACACAGGAACACAGAGAGAGAGCAGGAACACAGAGAGAGAAAGGAACACAGAGAGAGAGCAGGAACACAGAGAGAGAGAGAACAGGAACACAGAGAGAGAGCAGGAACACAGAGAGAGAGAACAGGAACACAGAGAGAGAACAGGAACATAGAGAGAGAACAGGAATACAGAGAGAGAACAGGAAGACAGAGAGAGAGTAGGACTACAAAGAGAGAACAGGAACACAGACAGAGAGCAGGAACACAGAGAGCAAACAGGAACACAGACAGAGAACAGGAACACAGAGAGAACAGGAACACAGAGAATGAACAGGAACACAGAGAGAGAGCAGGAACACAGAGAGAGAACAGGAACACAGAGAGAGAACAGGAACACACACAGAGAACACGAACACAGAGATTTAACAGGAACACAGAGAGAGAACAGGGACAGAGAGAGAGAACAGGAACACAGAGAGAACAGGAACGCAGAGAGAACAGGAACACAGAGATTGAACAGGAACACAGAGAGAGAACAGGAACACAGAGTGAGAACAGGAACACAGAGAGAACAGGAACGCAGAGAGAGAGCAGGAACACAGAGAATGAACAGGAACACAGAGAGAGAACAGAAACACAGAGAGAGAACTGGACCACAGAGAGAACAGGCACACAGAGAGATCAGGAACACAGAGAGAGAACAGGAACACAGAGAGAGAGCAGGAACACACAGAGAGAGTAGGAACACAGAGAGAGAACAGGAACACAGAGAGAGAACAGGAACACAGTGAGAGAATTGGAACACAGAGAGAGAGCAGGAACACAGAGAGAACAGGAACACAGAGAGAGAGCAGGAACACAGAGAATGAACAGGAACACAGAGAGAGAACAGGAACACAGAGAGAGAACTGGACCACAGAGAGAACAGGAACACAGAGAGAGAACAGGCACACAGAGAGATCAGGAACACAGAGGGAGAACAGGAACACAGAGAAAGAGCAGGAACACACAGAGAGAGTAGGAACACAGAGAGAGAACAGGAACACAGAGAGAGAACAGGAACACAGTGAGAGAATTGGAACACAGAGAGAGAGCAGGAACACAGAGAGAACACAGGAACACAGAGAGAGAGCAGGAACACAGGGAGAGAACAGGAACACAGAGAGAGAGCAGGAACACAGGGAGAGAGAACAGGAACACAGAGAGAGAGCAGGAACACAGAGAGAGAACAGGAACACAGAGAGAGAGCAGGAACACAGGGAGAGAGAACAGGAACACAGAGAGAGAGCACGAACACAGAGAGAGAACAGGAACACAGAGAGAGAGCATGAACACAGAGAGACAACAGGCACACACAGAGAAAGCAGGAACACGGAGAGAGAGAAAGCAGGAACACAGAGAGAGAACAGGAACACAGAGAGAGAACAGGAACACAGAGAGAACAGGAACACAGAGAGAGAACAGGAACACAGAGAGAACATTAACACAGCGAGAGAACAGGAACACAGAGAGAGAACAGGTACAAAGAGAGGACAGGAACACAGAGAGAGAGCAGGAACACAGAGAGAGAACAGGAACACAGAGAGTGAACAGGAACACAGAGAGAGCAGGAATACAGAGAGAGAACAGGAACACAGAGAGAGAGCAGGAATACAGAGAGAGAACAGGAACACAGAGAGAACAGGAACACAGAGAGAGAACACAGGTACACAGAGAGAGAACAGGAACACTGAGAGAGAACAGGGACGCAGAGAGAATATGGACACAGAGAGAGAACAGGAACACAGAGAGAGAACAGGAACACAGAGAGATAGCTTGAACACGGAGAAAGAACAGGAATGCAGAGAGAGAACAGGAATGCAGAGAGAGAACAGCAACACAGAGAGAGAACAGGAACACGGAGAAAGAACAGGAACGCAGAGAGTGAACAGGAACACACAGAGAGAACAGGAACCCAGAGAGAGAACAGGAACACTGAGAGAACAGCAACACAGAGAGAGAACACGAACACCGAGAGAGAACAGGAACACAGAGAGAGAACAGGAACACACAGAGAGAACAGGAACACAGAGAGAGAACGGCAACACAGAGAGAGAGCAGGAACACAGAGAGAACAGAAATACAGACAGAGAACAGGTTCACAGAGAGAGAGCAGGAACACAGAGAGAACAGGAGCACAGAGAGAGAGAACAGGAACACAGAGAGAGAACAGGAACACAGAGAGAGAGAGAGTTCGAACAGAGAGAGAGCAGGAACACAGAGAACACAGGAACACAGAGAGAGAACAGGAACACAGAGAGAGAACAGGAACGAAGTGAGGTCAGGAACACAGAGAGAATGCAGGAACACAGAGAGAGAGAGAACAGGAACACAGAGAGAGAGCAGGAACACAGAGAGAGAGAACAGGAACACAGAGAGAGAACAGGAACATAGAGCGAGAGAACAGGAACACAGAGAGAGAACAGGAACACAGAGAGAGAACAGGAACACAGAGAGAATAGCAACACAGAGAGAGAACAGGAACAAAGAGAGAGCAGGAACACAGAGATAACATGAACACAGAGAGAGAACAGGAACACTGAGAGAACAGGAACACAGAGAGAGAACAGGAACACTGTGAGAACAGGAACACAGAGAGAGAACACGAACACTGACAGAGAACAGGAACACAGAGAGAGAACAGGAACACAGAGAGAGAACAGGATCACAGAGAGAGAACAGGTTCACAGAGAGAGCAGGAACACAGAGAGAACAGGAGCACAGAGAGAGAGAACAGGAACACAGAGAGAGAACAGGAACACAGAGAGAGAGTTGGAACACAGAGAGAGAGCAGGAACACAGAGAACACAGGAACACAGAGAGAGAGAGCAGGAACACAGAGAGAGAAAGGAACACAGAGAGAGAGCAGGAACACAGAGAGAGAGAGAACAGGAACACAGAGAGAGAGCAGGAACACAGAGAGAGAGAACAGGAACACAGAGAGAGAACAGGAACATAGAGAGAGAGAACAGGAACACAGAGAGAGAACAGGAATACAGAGAGAGAACAGGAAGACAGAGAGAGAGTAGGACTACAAAGAGAGAACAGGAACACAGACAGAGAGCAGGAACACAGAGAGCAAACAGGAACACAGAGAGAGAACAGGAACACAGAGAGAACAGGAACACAGAGAATGAACAGGAACACAGAGAGAGAGCAGGAACACAGAGAGAGAACAGGAACACAGAGAGAGAACAGGAACACACAGAGAGAACACGAACACAGAGATTTAACAGGAACACAGAGAGAGAACAGGGACAGAGAGAGAGAACAGGAACACAGAGAGAGAACAGGAACACAGAGAGAACAGGAACACAGAGAATGAACAGGAACACAGAGAGAGAACAGGAACACAGAGTGAGAACAGGAACACAGAGAGAACAGGAACGCAGAGAGAGAGCAGGAACACAGAGAATGAACAGGAACACAGAGAGAGAACAGAAACACAGAGAGAGAACTGGACCACAGAGAGAACAGGAACACAGAGAGAGAACAGGCACACAGAGAGATCAGGAACACAGAGAGAGAACAGGAACACAGAGAGAGAGCAGGAACACACAGAGAGAGTAGGAACACAGAGAGAGAACAGGAACACAGAGAGAGAACAGGAACACAGTGAGAGAATTGGAACAAAGAGCGAGAGCAGGAACACAGAGAGAACAGGAACACAGAGAGAGAGCAGGAACACAGAGAATGAACAGGAACACAGAGAGAGAACAGGAACACAGAGAGAGAACTGGACCACAGAGAGAACAGGAACACAGAGAGAGAACAGGCACACAGAGAGATCAGGAACACAGAGAGAGAACAGGAACACAGAGAAAGAGCAGGAACACACAGAGAGAGTAGGAACACAGAGAGAGAACAGGAACACAGTGAGAGAATTGGAACACAGAGAGAGAGCAGGAACACAGAGAGAGAGCAGGAACACAGAGAGAGAGCAGGAACACAGAGAGAGAACAGGAACACAGAGAGAGAGCAGGAACACAGGGAGAGAGAACAGGAACACAGAGAGAGAGCACGAACACAGAGAGAGAACAGGAACACAGAGAGAGAGCAGGAACACAGAGAGACAACAGGCACACACAGAGAGATCAGGAACACGGAGAGAGAGAAAGCAGGAACACAGAGAGAGAACAGGAACACAGAGAGAGAACAGGAACACAGAGAGAACAGGAACACAGAGAGAGAACAGGAACACAGAGAGAACAGTAACACAGCGAGAGAACAGGAACACCGAGAGAGAACAGGTACAAAGAGAGGACAGGAACACAGAGAGAGAGCAGGAACACAAGAGAGAACAGGAACACAGAGAGAGAACAGGAACACAGAGAGAGCAGGAATACAGAGAGAGAACAGGAACACAGAGAGAGAGCAGGAATACAGAGAGAGAACAGGAACACAGAGAGAACAGGAACACAGAGAGAGAACACAGGTACACAGAGAGAGAACAGGAACACTGAGAGAGAACAGGGACGCAGAGAGAATATGGACACAGAGAGAGAACAGGAACACAGAGAGAGAACAGGAACACAGAGAGAGAGCTTGAACACGGAGAAAGAACAGGAATGCAGAGAGAGAACAGGAACGCAGAGAGAGAACAGCAACACAGAGAGAGAACAGGAACACGGAGAAAGAACAGGAACGCAGAGAGTGAACAGGAACACACAGAGAGAACAGGAACCCAGAGAGAGAACAGGAACACTGAGAGAACAGCAACACAGAGAGAGAACACGAACACCGAGAGAGAACAGGAACACAGAGAGAGAGCAGGAACACACAGAGAGAGTAGGAACACAGAGAGAGAGCAGGAACACAGAGAATGAACAGGAACACAGAGAGACAACAGGAACACAGAGAGAGAACAGGACCACAGAGAGAACAGGAACACAGAGAGAGAACAGGCACACAGAGAGATCAGGAACACAGAGAGAGAACAGGAACACAGAGAAAGAGCAGGAACACACAGAGAGAGTAGGAACACAGAGAGAGAACAGGAACACAGAGAGAGAACAGGAACACAGTGAGAGAATTGGAACACAGAGAGAGAGCAGGGACACAGAGAGAACACAGGAACACAGAGAGAGAGCAGGAACACAGAGAGAGAACAGGAACACAGAGAGAGAGCAGGAACACAGGGAGAGAGAACAGGAACACAGAGAGAGAGCACGAACACAAAGAGAGAACAGGAACACAGAGAGAGAGCAGGAACACAGAGAGACAACAGGCACACACAGAGAGAGCAGGAACACGGAGAGAGAGAAAGCAGGAACACAGAGAGAGAACAGGAACACAGAGAGAGAACAGGAACACAGAGAGAACAGGAACACAGAGAGAGAACAGGAACACAGAGAGAACAGTAACACAGCGAGAGAACAGGAACACCGAGAGAGAACAGGTACAAAGAGAGGACAGGAACACAGAGAGAGAGCAGGAACACAGAGAGAGAACAGGAACACAGAGAGAGAACAGGAACACAGAGAGAGCAGGAATACAGAGAGAGAACAGGAACACAGAGAGAGAGCAGGAATACAGAGAGAGAACAGGAACACAGAGAGAACAGGAACACAGAGAGAGAACACAGGTACACAGAGGGAGAACAGGAACACTGAGAGAGAACAGGGACGCAGAGAGAATATGGACACAGAGAGAGAACAGGAACACAGAGAGAGAACAGGAACACAGAGAGAGAGCTTGAACACGGAGAAAGAACTGGAATGCAGAGAGAGAACAGGAATGCAGAGAGAGAACAGCAACACAGAGAGAGAACAGGAACACGGAGAAAGAACAGGAACGCAGAGAGTGAACAGGAACACACAGAGAGAACAGGAACCCAGAGAGAGAACAGGAACACTGAGAGAACAGCAACACAGAGAGAGAACACGAACACCGAGAGAGAACAGGAACACAGAGAGAGAACAGGAACACACAGAGAGAACAGGAACACAGAGAGAGAACGGCAACACAGAGAGAGAGCAGGAACACAGAGAGAACAGAAATACAGACAGAGAACAGGTTCACAGAGAGAGAGCAGGAACCCAGAGAGAACAGGAGCACAGAGAGAGAGAACAGGAACACGGAGAGAGAACAGGAACACAGAGAGAGAGAGAGTTCGAACACAGAGAGAGAGCAGGAACACAGAGAACACAGGAACACAGAGAGAGAACAGGAACACAGAGAGAGAACAGGAACTAAGAGAGGTCAGGAACACAGAGACAATGCAGGAACACTGAGAGAGAATAGGAACACAGAGAGAGAACAGGAACACAGAGAGTGAACAGGAACACAGAGAGAGAACAGAAACACAGAGAGAGAACAGGAACACAGAGAGAACAGGAACACAGAGAGAGAACAGGAACACAGAGAGAGAACAGGAACACAGAGAGAGAACAGGAACACAGAGAGAACAGGAACACAGAGAGAGAACAGGAACACAGAGAGAGAACAGTAACACAGAGAGAGAACAGCAACACAGAGAGAACAGGAATACAAAGAGAGAACAGGAACACAGAGAGTGAGCAGGAACACAGTGAAAGAACAGGAACACGGTGAGAACAGGAACACAGAGAGAGAACAGGAACAAAGAGAGGACAGGAACACAGAGAGAAAGCAGGAACACAGAGAGAGAGCAGGAACACAGAGAGAACAGGAACACAAAGAGAGAACTGGAACACAGAGAGAGAACAGGAACACAGAGAGAGAACAGGAACACAGAGAGAACAGGAACACAGAGAGAGAACAGGAACACAGAGAGAGAGCAGGAACACAGAGAGAGCAGGAATACAGAGAGAGAACAGGAACGCAGAGAGAGAGCAGGAATACAGAGATAGAAAAGGAACACAGAGAGAACAGGAAGACAGAGAGAGAACACAGGTACACAGAGAGAGAACAGGAACACTGAGAGAACAGGAACACAGAGAGAGAACAGGGACTCTGAGAGAATAGGAACACAGAGAGAGAACCGGAACACAGAGAGAGAACTGGAACACAGAGAGAGAGCTTGAACACGGAGAAAGAACAGGAATGCAGAGAGAGAACAGGAATGCAGAGAGAGAACAGCAACACAGAGAGAGAACAGGAACACGGAGAAAGAACAGGAATGCAGAGAGTGAACAGGAACACACAGAGAGAACAGGAACCCAGAGAGAGAACAGGAACACTGAGAGAACAGCAACACAGAGAGAGAACACGAACACCGAGAGAGAACAGGAACACACAGAGAGAACAGGAACACACAGAGAGAACAGGAACACAGAGAGAGAACGGCAACACAGAGAGAGAGCAGGAACACAGAGAGAACAGAAATACAGACAGAGAACAGATTCACAGAGAGAGAGCAGGAACACAGAGAGAACAGGAGCACAGAGAGAGAGAACAGGAACACAGAGAGAGAACAGGAACACAGAGAGAGAGAGAGTTCGAACACAGAGAGAGAGCAGGAACACAGAGAACACAGGAACACAGAGAGAGAACAGGAACACAGAGAGAGAACAGGAACTAAGAGAGGTCAGGAACACAGAGAGAATGCAGGAACACTGAGAGAGAATAGGAACACAGAGAGAGAACAGGAACACAGAGAGTGAACAGGAACACAGAGAGAGAACAGAAACACAGAGAGAGAACAGGAACACAGAGAGAACAGGAACACAGAGAGAGAACAGGAACACAGAGAGAGAACAGGAACACAGAGAGAGAACAGGAACACCGAGAGAACAGGAACACAGAGAGAGAACAGGAACACAGAGAGAGAACAGTAACACAGAGAGAGAACAGCAACACAGAGAGAACAGGAATACAAAGAGAGAACAGGAACACAGAGAGTGAGCAGGAACACAGTGAAAGAACAGGAACACGGTGAGAACAGGAACACAGAGAGAGAACAGGAACAAAGAGAGGACAGGAACACAGAGAGAAAGCAGGAACACAGAGAGAGAGCAGGAACACAGAGAGAACAGGAACACAAAGAGAGAACTGGAACACAGATAGAGAACAGGAACACAGAGAGAGAACAGGAACACAGAGAGAACAGGAACACAGAGAGAGAACAGGAACACAGAGAGAGAGCAGGAACACAGAGAGAGCAGGAATACAGAGAGAGAACAGGAACGCAGAGAGAGAGCAGGAATACAGAGATAGAAAAGGAACACAGAGAGAACAGGAAGACAGAGAGAGAACACAGGTACACAGAGAGAGAACAGGAACACTGAGAGAACAGGAACACAGAGAGAGAACAGGGACTCTGAGAGAATAGGAACACAGAGAGAGAACCGGAACACAGAGAGAGAACTGGAACACAGAGAGAGAGCTTGAACACGGAGAAAGAACAGGAATGCAGAGAGAGAACAGGAATGCAGAGAGAGAACAGGAACACAGAGAGAGAACAGGAACACGGAGAAAGAACAGGAACGCAGAGAGTGAACAGGAACACAGAGAGAGAAGAGGAACCCAGAGAGAGAAAGAAACACTGAGAGAACAGGAACAGAGAGAGAGAACACGAACACCGAGAGAGAACAGGAACACAGAGAGAGAACAGGAACACAGAGAGAGCAGGAACACAGAGAGAACAGGAACACAGAGAGAGAGAGAGAACAGGAACACAGAGAGAGAACAGGAACACAGAGAGAGAACAGGAACACAGAGAGAGAGCAGGAACACACAGAGAGAGAGAACAGGAGCACAGAGAGAGAGCAGGGACACAGAGAGAGAGAACAGGAACACAGAGAGAGAACAGGAACATAGAGAGAGAGAACAGGAACACAGAGAGAGAACAGGAATACAGAGAGAGAACAGGAAAACAGAGAGAGAACAGGAACACAGAGAGAGAACAGGTTCACAGAGAGAGCAGGAACACAGAGAGAACAGGAGCACAGAGAGAGAGAACAGGAACACAGAGAGAACAGGAACACAGAGAGAGAGAGAGAACAGGAACACAGAGAGAGAACAGGAATACAAAGTGAGAACAGGAACACAGACAGAGAGCAGGAACACAGAGAGCAAACAGGAACATAGAGAGAGAACAGGAACACAGAGAATGAACAGGAGCACAGAGAGAGAGCAGGAACACATAGAGAGAACACGAACACTGACAGAGAACAGGAACACAGAGAGAGAACAGGAAAACAGAGAGAGAACAGGAACACAGAGAGAGAACAGGTTCACAGAGAGAGCAGGAACACAGAGAGAACAGGAGCACAGAGAGAGAGAACAGGAACACAGAGAGAGAACAGGAACACAGAGATAGAGTTGGAACACAGAGAGAGAGCAGGAACACAGAGAACACAGGAACACAGAGAGAGAGCAGGAACACAGAGAGAGAAAGGAACACAGAGAGAGAGAGCAGGAACACAGAGAGAGAGAACAGGAACACAGAGAGAGAACAGGAACATAGAGAGAGATAACAGGAACACAGAGAGAGAACAGGAACACAGAGAGAGAACAGGAACATAGAGAGAGAGAACAGGAACACAGAGAGAGAGCAGGAACACAGAGAGCGAGAACAGGAACACAGAGAGAGAACAGGAACATAGAGAGAGAGAACAGGAACACAGAGAGAGAGCAGGAACACAGAGATAACAGGAACACAGAGAGAGAACAGGAACACTGAGAGAACAGGAACACAGAGAGAGAACAGGAACACTGAGAGAACAGGAACACAGAGAGAGAACACGAACACTGACAGAGAACAGGAACACAGAGAGAAAACAGGAACACAGAGAGAGAACAGGAACACAGAGAGAGAACAGGTTCACAGAGAGAGCAGGAACACAGAGAGAACAGGAGCACAGAGAGAGAGAACAGGAACACAGAGAGAGAACAGGAACACAGAGAGAGAGTTGGAACACAGAGAGAGAGCAGGAACTCAGAGAACACAGGAACACAGAGAGAGAGCAGGAACACAGAGAGAGAAAGGAACACAGAGAGAGCAGGAACACAGAGAGAGAGAGAGAACAGGAACACAGAGAGAGAGCAGGAACACAGAGAGAGAGAACAGGAACACAGAGAGAGAACAGGAACATAGAGAGAGAGAACAGGAACACAGAGAGAGAACAGGAATACAGAGAGAGAACAGGAAGACAGAGAGAGAGTAGGACTACAAAGAGAGAACAGGAACACAGACAGAGAGCAGGAACACAGAGAGCAAACAGGAACACAGACAGAGAACAGGAACACAGAGAGAACAGGAACACAGAGAATGAACAGGAACACAGAGAGAGAGCAGGAACACAGAGAGAGAGCAGGAACACAGAGAGAGCAGGAATACAGAGAGAGAACAGGAACGCAGAGAGAGAGCAGGAATACAGAGATAGAAAAGGAACACAGAGAGAACAGGAAGACAGAGAGAGAACACAGGTACACAGAGAGAGAACAGGAACACTGAGAGAACAGGAACACAGAGAGAGAACAGGGACTCTGAGAGAATAGGAACACAGAGAGAGAACCGGAACACAGAGAGAGAACTGGAACACAGAGAGAGAGCTTGAACACGGAGAAAGAACAGGAATGCAGAGAGAGAACAGGAATGCAGAGAGAGAACAGGAACACAGAGAGAGAACAGGAACACGGAGAAAGAACAGGAACGCAGAGAGTGAACAGGAACACAGAGAGAGAAGAGGAACCCAGAGAGAGAAAGAAACACTGAGAGAACAGGAACAGAGAGAGAGAACACGAACACCGAGAGAGAACAGGAACACAGAGAGAGAACAGGAACACAGAGAGAGCAGGAACACAGAGAGAACAGGAACACAGAGAGAGAGAGAGAACAGGACCACAGAGAGAGAACAGGAACACAGAGAGAGAACAGGAACACAGAGAGAGAGCAGGAACACACAGAGAGAGAGAACAGGAGCACAGAGAGAGAGCAGGGACACAGAGAGAGAGAACAGGAACACAGAGAGAGAACAGGAACATAGAGAGAGAGAACAGAAACACAGAGAGAGAACAGGAATACAGAGAGAGAACAGGAAGACAGAGAGAGAGTAGGAATACAAAGTGAGAACAGGAACACAGACAGAGAGCAGGAACACAGAGAGCAAACAGGAACATAGAGAGAGAACAGGAACACAGAGAATGAACAGGAGCACAGAGAGAGAGCAGGAACACATAGAGAGAACACGAACACTGACAGAGAACAGGAACACAGAGAGAGAACAGGAAAACAGAGAGAGAACAGGAACACAGAGAGAGAACAGTTTCACAGAGAGAGCAGGAACACAGAGAGAACAGGAGCACAGAGAGAGAGAACAGGAACACAGAGAGAGAACAGGAACACAGAGATAGAGTTGGAACACAGAGAGAGAGCAGGAACACAGAGAACACAGGAACACAGAGAGAGAGCAGGAACACAGAGAGAGAAAGGAACACAGAGAGAGAGAGCAGGAACACAGAGAGAGAGAACAGGAACACAGAGAGAGAACAGGAACATAGAGAGAGATAACAGGAACACAGAGAGAGAACAGGAACACAGAGAGAGAACAGGAACATAGAGAGAGAGAACAGGAACACAGAGAGAGAGCAGGAACACAGAGAGCGAGAACAGGAACACAGAGAGAGAACAGGAACATAGAGAGAGAGAACAGGAACACAGAGAGAGAGCAGGAACACAGAGATAACAGGAACACAGAGAGAGAACAGGAACACTGAGAGAACAGGAACACAGAGAGAGAACAGGAACACTGAGAGAACAGGAACACAGAGAGAGAACACGAACACTGACAGAGAACAGGAACACAGAGAGAGAACAGGAGCACAGAGAGAGAGAACAGGAACACAGAGAGAGAACAGGAACACAGAGAGAGAGTTGGAACACAGAGAGAGAGCAGGAACACACAGGGAGAGTAGGAACACAGAGAGAGAACAGGAAGACAGAGAGAGAACAGGAACACAGTGAGAGAATTGGAACACAGAGAGAGAGCAGGAACACAGAGTGAACACAGGAACACAGAGAGAGAGCAGGAACACAGAGAGAGAACAGGAACACAGAGAGAGAGCAGGAACACAGGGAGAGAGAACAGGAACACAGAGAGAGAGCACGAACACAGAGAGAGAACACGAACACAGCGAGAGAGCAGGAACACAGAGAGACAACAGGCACACACAGAGAGAGCAGGAACACGGAGAGAGAGAAAGCAGGAACACAGAGAGAGAACAGGAACACAGAGAGAGAACAGGAACACAGAGAGAACAGGAACACAGAGAGAGAACAGGAACACAGAGAGAACAGTAACACAGCGAGAGAACAGGAACACCGAGAGAGAACAGGTACAAAGAGAGGACAGGAACACAGAGAGAGAGCAGGAACACAGAGAGAGAACAGGAACACAGAGAGAGAACAGGAACACAGAGAGAGCAGGAATACAGAGAGAGAACAGGAACACAGAGAGAGAGCAGAAATACAGAGAGAGAACAGGAACACAGAGAGAACAGGAACACAGAGAGAGAACACAGGTACACAGAGAGAGAACAGGAACACCGAGAGAGAACAGGGACGCAGAGAGAATATGGACACAGAGAGAGAACAGGAACACAGAGAGAGTACAGGAACACAGAGAGAGAGCTTGAACACGGAGAAAGAACAGGAATGCAGAGAGAGAACAGGAATGCAGAGAGAGAACAGCAACACAGAGAGAGAACAGGAACACGGAGAAAGAACAGGAACGCAGAGAGTGAACAGGAACACACAGAGAGAACAGGAACCCAGAGAGAGAACAGGAACACTGAGAGAACAGCAACACAGAGAGAGAACACGAACACCGAGAGAGAACAGGAACACAGAGAGAGAACAGGAACACACAGAGAGAACAGGAACACAGAGAGAGAAAACGGCAACACAGAGAGAGAGCAGGAACACAGAGAGAACAGAAATACAGACAGAGAACAGGTTCACAGAGAGAGAGCAGGAACACAGAGAGAACAGGAGCACAGAGAGCGAGAACAGGAACACAGAGAGAGAACAGGAACACAGAGAGAGAGAGATTTCGAACACAGAGAGAGAGCAGGAACACAGAGAACACAGGAACACAGAGAGAGGACAGGAACACAGAGAGAGAACAGGAACTAAGAGAGGTCAGGAACACAGAGAGAATGCAGGAACACTGAGAGAGAGCAGGAACACAGAGAGAGAACAGGAACACAGAGAGTGAACAGGAACACAGAGAGAGAACAGAAACACAGAGAGAGAACAGGAACACAGAGAGAACAGGAACACAGAGAGAGAACAGGAACACAGAGAGAGAACAGGAACACAGAGAGAACAGGAACACAGAGAGAGAACAGGAACACAGAGAGAGAACAGTAACACAGACAGAGAACAGCAACACAGAGAGAACAGGAATACAAAGAGAGAACAGGAAGACAGAGAGAGAGTAGGACTACAAAGAGAGAACAGGAACACAGACAGAGAGCAGGAACACAGAGAGCAAACAGGAACACAGACAGAGAACAGGAACACAGAGAGAACAGGAACACAGAGAATGAACAGGAACACAGAGAGAGAGCAGGAACACAGAGAGAGAGCAGGAACACAGAGAGAGCAGGAATACAGAGAGAGAACAGGAACGCAGAGAGAGAGCAGGAATACAGAGATAGAAAAGGAACACAGAGAGAACAGGAAGACAGAGAGAGAACACAGGTACACAGAGAGAGAACAGGAACACTGAGAGAACAGGAACACAGAGAGAGAACAGGGACTCTGAGAGAATAGGAACACAGAGAGAGAACCGGAACACAGAGAGAGAACTGGAACACAGAGAGAGAGCTTGAACACGGAGAAAGAACAGGAATGCAGAGAGAGAACAGGAATGCAGAGAGAGAACAGGAACACAGAGAGAGAACAGGAACACGGAGAAAGAACAGGAACGCAGAGAGTGAACAGGAACACAGAGAGAGAAGAGGAACCCAGAGAGAGAAAGAAACACTGAGAGAACAGGAACAGAGAGAGAGAACACG
Source organism: Chiloscyllium plagiosum (assembly GCF_037043375.1). Lineage (NCBI taxonomy): Eukaryota > Metazoa > Chordata > Chondrichthyes > Orectolobiformes > Hemiscylliidae > Chiloscyllium > Chiloscyllium plagiosum. Next base: position 27,823,633 of record NW_028270145.1, read on the forward strand.
AACACCGAGAGAGAACAGGAACACAGAGAGAGAACAGGAACACAGAGAGAGCAGGAACACAGAGAGAACAGGAACACAGAGAGAGAGAGAGAAAACAGGAACACAGAGAGAGAACAGGAACACAGAGAGAGAACAGGAACACAGAGAGAGAGCAGGAACACACAGAGAGAGAGAACAGGAGCACAGAGAGAGAGCAGGGACACAGAGAGAGAGAACAGGAACACAGAGAGAGAACAGGAACATAGAGAGAGAGAACAGAAACACAGAGAGAGAACAGGAATACAGAGAGAGAACAGGAAGACAGAGAGAGAGTAGGAATACAAAGTGAGAACAGGAACACAGACAGAGAGCAGGAACACAGAGAGCAAACAGGAACATAGAGAGAGAACAGGAACACAGAGAATGAACAGGAGCACAGAGAGAGAGCAGGAACACATAGAGAGAACACGAACACTGACAGAGAACAGGAACACAGAGAGAGAACAGGAAAACAGAGAGAGAACAGGAACACAGAGAGAGAACAGTTTCACAGAGAGAGCAGGAACACAGAGAGAACAGGAGCACAGAGAGAGAGAACAGGAACACAGAGAGAGAACAGGAACACAGAGATAGAGTTGGAACACAGAGAGAGAGCAGGAACACAGAGAACACAGGAACACAGAGAGAGAGCAGGAACACAGAGAGAGAAAGGAACACAGAGAGAGAGAGCAGGAACACAGAGAGAGAGAACAGGAACACAGAGAGAGAACAGGAACATAGAGAGAGATAACAGGAACACAGAGAGAGAACAGGAACACAGAGAGAGAACAGGAACATAGAGAGAGAGAACAGGAACACAGAGAGAGAGCAGGAACACAGAGAGCGAGAACAGGAACACAGAGAGAGAACAGGAACATAGAGAGAGAGAACAGGAACACAGAGAGAGAGCAGGAACACAGAGATAACAGGAACACAGAGAGAGAACAGGAACACTGAGAGAACAGGAACACAGAGAGAGAACAGGAACACTGAGAGAACAGGAACACAGAGAGAGAACACGAACACTGACAGAGAACAGGAACACAGAGAGAAAACAGGAACACAGAGAGAGAACAGGAACACAGAGAGAGAACAGGTTCACAGAGAGAGCAGGCACACAGAGAGAACAGGAGCACAGAGAGAGAGAACAGGAACACAGAGAGAGAACAGGAACACAGAGAGAGAGTTGGAACACAGAGAGAGAGCAGGAACACACAGGGAGAGTAGGAACACAGAGAGAGAACAGGAAGACAGAGAGAGAACAGGAACACAGTGAGAGAATTGGAACACAGAGAGAGAGCAGGAACACAGAGTGAACACAGGAACACAGAGAGAGAGCAGGAACACAGAGAGAGAACAGGAACACAGAGAGAGAGCAGGAACACAGGGAGAGAGAACAGGAACACAGAGAGAGAGCACGAACACAGAGAGAGAACACGAACACAGCAAGAGAGCAGGAACACAGAGAGACAACAGGCACACACAGAGAGAGCAGGAACACGGAGAGAGAGAAAGCAGGAACACAGAGAGAGAACAGGAACACAGAGAGAGAACAGGAACACAGAGAGAACAGGAACACAGAGAGAGAACAGGAACACAGAGAGAACAGTAACACAGCGAGAGAACAGGAACACCGAGAGAGAACAGGTACAAAGAGAGGACAGGAACACAGAGAGAGTGCAGGAACACAGAGAGAGAACAGGAACACAGAGAGAGAACAGGAACACAGAGAGAGCAGGAATACAGAGAGAGAACAGGAACACAGAGAGAGAGCAGAAATACAGAGAGAGAACAGGAACACAGAGAGAACAGGAACACAGAGAGAGAACACAGGTACACAGAGAGAGAACAGGAACACCGAGAGAGAACAGGGACGCAGAGAGAATATGGACACAGAGAGAGAACAGGAACACAGAGAGAGTACAGGAACACAGAGAGAGAGCTTGAACACGGAGAAAGAACAGGAATGCAGAGAGAGAACAGGAATGCAGAGAGAGAACAGCAACACAGAGAGAGAACAGGAACACGGAGAAAGAACAGGAACGCAGAGAGTGAACAGGAACACACAGAGAGAACAGGAACCCAGAGAGAGAACAGGAACACTGAGAGAACAGCAACACAGAGAGAGAACACGAACACCGAGAGAGAACAGGAACACAGAGAGAGAACAGGAACACACAGAGAGAACAGGAACACAGAGAGAGAAAACGGCAACACAGAGAGAGAGCAGGAACACAGAGAGAACAGAAATACAGACAGAGAACAGGTTCACAGAGAGAGAGCAGGAACACAGAGAGAACAGGAGCACAGAGAGCGAGAACAGGAACACAGAGAGAGAACAGGAACACAGAGAGAGAGAGAGTTCGAACACAGAGAGAGAGCAGGAACACAGAGAACACAGGAACACAGAGAGAGAACAGGAACACAGAGAGAGAACAGGAACTAAGAGAGGTCAGGAACACAGAGAGAATGCAGGAACACTGAGAGAGAGCAGGAACACAGAGAGAGAACAGGAACACAGAGAGTGAACAGGAACACAGAGAGAGAACAGAAACACAGAGAGAGAACAGGAACACAGAGAGAACAGGAACACAGAGAGAGAACAGGAACACAGAGAGAGAACAGGAACACAGAGAGAACAGGAACACAGAGAGAGAACAGGAACACAGAGAGAGAACAGTAACACAGACAGAGAACAGCAACACAGAGAGAACAGGAATACAAAGAGAGAACAGGAACACAGAGAGTGAGCAGGAACACAGTGAAAGAACAGGAACACGGTGAGAACAGGAACACAGAGAGAGAACAGGAACAAAGAGAGGACAGGAACACAGAGAGAAAGCAGGAACACAGAGAGAGAGCAGGAACACAGAGAGAACAGGAACACAAAGAGAGAACTGGAACACAGAGAGAGAACAGGAACACAGAGAGAGAACAGGGACAGAGAGAGAGAACAGGAACACAGAGAGAGAACAGGAACACAGAGAGAAAACAGGAACACAGAGAGAGAACAGGAACACAGAGTGAGAACAGGAACACAGAGAGAACAGGAACACAGAGAGAGAGCAGGAACACAGAGAATGAACAGGAACACAGAGAGAGAACAGGAACACAGAGAGAGAACTGGACCACAGAGAGAACAGGAACACAGAGAGAGAAAATGCACACAGAGAGATCAGGAACACAGGGAGAGAACAGGAACACAGAGAGAGAGCAGGAACACACAGAGAGAGTAGGAACACAGAGAGAGAACAGGAACACAGAGAGAGAACAGGAACACAGTGAGAGAATTGGAACACAGAGAGAGAGCAGGAAGACAGAGAGAACAGGAACACAGACAGAGAGCAGGAACACAGAGAATGAGCAGGAACACACAGAGAGAGTAGGAACACAGAGAGAGAACAGGAAGACAGAGAGAGAACAGGAACACAGTGAGAGAATTGGAACACAGAGAGAGAGCAGGAACACAGAGAGAACACAGGAACACAGAGAGAGAGCAGGAACACAGAGAGAGAACAGGAACACAGAGAGAGAGCAGGAACACAGGGAGAGAGAACAGGAACACAGAGAGAGAGCACGAACACAGAGAGAGAACAGGAACACAGAGAGAGAGCAGGAACACAGAGAGACAACAGGCACACACAGAGAGAGCAGGAACACGGAGAGAGAACAGGAACACAGAGAGAGAACAGGAACACAGAGAGAACAGGAACACAGAGAGAGAACAGGAACACAGAGAGAACAGTAACACAGCGAGAGAACAGGAACACCGAGAGAGAACAGGTACAAAGAGAGGACAGGAACACAGAGAGAGAGCAGGAACACAGAGAGAGAACAGGAACACAGAGAGAGAACAGGAACACAGAGAGAGCAGGAATACAGAGAGAGAACAGGAACACAGAGAGAGAGCAGAAATACAGAGAGAGAACAGGAACACAGAGAGAACAGGAACACAGAGAGAGAACACAGGTACACAGAGAGAGAACAGGAACACCGAGAGAGAACAGGGACGCAGAGAGAATATGGACACAGAGAGAGAACAGGAACACAGAGAGAGAACAGGAACACAGAGAGAGAGCTTGAACACGGAGAAAGAACAGGAATGCAGAGAGAGAACAGGAATGCAGAGAGAGAACAGGAACACAGAGAGAGAACAGGAACACAGAGAGAGAACAGGGACAGAGAGAGAGAACAGGAACACAGAGAGAGAACAGGAACACAGAGAGAAAACAGGAACACAGAGAGAGAACAGGAACACAGAGTGAGAACAGGAACACAGAGAGAACAGGAACACAGAGAGAGAGCAGGAACACAGAGAATGAACAGGAACACAGAGAGAGAACAGGAACACAGAGAGAGAACTGGACCACAGAGAGAACAGGAACACAGAGAGAGAAAATGCACACAGAGAGATCAGGAACACAGGGAGAGAACAGGAACACAGAGAGAGAGCAGGAACACACAGAGAGAGTAGGAACACAGAGAGAGAACAGGAACACAGAGAGAGAACAGGAACACAGTGAGAGAATTGGAACACAGAGAGAGAGCAGGAAGACAGAGAGAACAGGAACACAGACAGAGAGCAGGAACACAGAGAATGAGCAGGGACACACAGAGAGAGTAGGAACACAGAGAGAGAACAGGAAGACAGAGAGAGAACAGGAACACAGTGAGAGAATTGGAACACAGAGAGAGAGCAGGAACACAGAGAGAACACAGGAACACAGAGAGAGAGCAGGAACACAGAGAGAGAACAGGAACACAGAGAGAGAGCAGGAACACAGGGAGAGAGAACAGGAACACAGAGAGAGAGCACGAACACAGAGAGAGAACAGGAACACAGAGAGAGAGCAGGAACACAGAGAGACAACAGGCACACACAGAGAGAGCAGGAACACGGAGAGAGAACAGGAACACAGAGAGAGAACAGGAACACAGAGAGAACAGGAACACAGAGAGAGAACAGGAACACAGAGAGAACAGTAACACAGCGAGAGAACAGGAACACCGAGAGAGAACAGGTACAAAGAGAGGACAGGAACACAGAGAGAGAGCAGGAACACAGAGAGAGAACAGGAACACAGAGAGAGAACAGGAACACAGAGAGAGCAGGAATACAGAGAGAGAACAGGAACACAGAGAGAGAGCAGAAATACAGAGAGAGAACAGGAACACAGAGAGAACAGGAACACAGAGAGAGAACACAGGTACACAGAGAGAGAACAGGAACACCGAGAGAGAACAGGGACGCAGAGAGAATATGGACACAGAGAGAGAACAGGAACACAGAGAGAGAACAGGAACACAGAGAGAGAGCTTGAACACGGAGAAAGAACAGGAATGCAGAGAGAGAACAGGAATGCAGAGAGAGAACAGCAACACAGAGAGAGAACAGGAACACTGAGAGAACAGCAACACAGAGAGAGAACACGAACACCGAGAGAGAACAGGAACTCAGAGAGAGAGCAGGAACACACAGAGAGAGTAGGAACACAGAGAGAGAGCAGGAACACAGAGAATGAACAGGAACACAGAGAGAGAACAGGAACACAGAGAGAGAACTGGACCACAGAGAGAACAGGAACACAGAGAGAGAGCAGGCACACAGAGAGATCAGGAACACAGAGAGAGAACAGGAACACAGAGAGAGAGCAGGAACACACAGAGAGAGTAGGAACACAGAGAGAGAACAGGAACACAGAGAGAGAACAGGAACACAGTGAGAGAATTGGAACACAGAGAGAGAGCAGGAACACAGAGTGAACACAGGAACACAGAGAGAGAGCAGGAACACAGAGAGAGAACAGGAACACAGAGAGAGAGCAGGAACACAGGGAGAGAGAACAGGAACACAGAGAGAGAGCACGAACACAGAGAGAGAACACGAACACAGAGAGAGAGCAGGAACACAGAGAGACAACAGGCACACACAGAGAGAGCAGGAACACGGAGAGAGAGAAAGCAGGAACACACAGAGAGAACAGGAACACAGAGAGAGAACAGGAACACAGAGAGAACAGGAACACAGAGAGAGAACAGGAACACAGAGAGAACAGTAACACAGCGAGAGAACAGGAACACCGAGAGAGAACAGGTACAAAGAGAGGACAGGAACACAGAGAGAGAGCAGGAACACAGAGAGAGAACAGGAACACGGAGAAAGAACAGGAACGCAGAGAGTGAACAGGAACACACAGAGAGAACAGGAACCCAGAGAGAGAACAGGAACACTGAGAGAACAGCAACACAGAGAGAGAACACAAACACCGAGAGAGAACAGGAACACAGAGAGAGAACAGGAACACACAGAGAGAACAGGAACCCAGAGAGAGAACAGGAACACTGAGAGAACAGCAACACAGAGAGAGAACACGAACACCGAGAGAGAACAGGAACTCAGAGAGAGAGCAGGAACACACAGAGAGAGTAGGAACACAGAGAGAGAGCAGGAACACAGAGAATGAACAGGAACACAGAGAGAGAACAGGAACACAGAGAGAGAACTGGACCACAGAGAGAACAGGAACACAGAGAGAGAACAGGCACACAGAGAGATCAGGAACACAGAGAGAGAACAGGAACACAGAGAGAGAGCAGGAACACACAGAGAGAGTAGGAACACAGAGAGAGAACAGGAACACAGAGAGAGAACAGGAACACAGTGAGAGAATTGGAACACAGAGAGAGAGCAGGAACACAGAGTGAACACAGGAACACAGAGAGAGAGCAGGAACACAGAGAGAGAACAGGAACACAGAGAGAGAGCAGGAACACAGGGAGAGAGAACAGGAACACAGAGAGAGAGCACGAACACAGAGAGAGAACACGAACACAGAGAGAGAGCAGGAACACAGAGAGACAACAGGCACACACAGAGAGAGCAGGAACACGGAGAGAGAGAAAGCAGGAACACAGAGAGAGAACAGGAACACAGAGAGAGAACAGGAACACAGAGAGAACAGGAACACAGAGAGAGAACAGGAACACAGAGAGAACAGTAACACAGCGAGAGAACAGGAACACCGAGAGAGAACAGGTACAAAGAGAGGACAGGAACACAGAGAGAGAGCAGGAACACAGAGAGAGAACAGGAACACAGAGAGAGAACAGGAACACAGAGAGAGCAGGAATACAGAGAGAGAACAGGAACACAGAGAGAGAGCAGAAATACAGAGAGAGAACAGGAACACAGAGAGAACAGGAACACAGAGAGAGAACACAGGTACACAGAGAGAGAACAGGAACACCGAGAGAGAACAGGGACGCAGAGAGAATATGGACACAGAGAGAGAACAGGAACACAGAGAGAGTACAGGAACACAGAGAGAGAGCTTGAACACGGAGAAAGAACAGGAATGCAGAGAGAGAACAGGAATGCAGAGAGAGAACAGCAACACAGAGAGAGAACAGGAACACGGAGAAAGAACAGGAACGCAGAGAGTGAACAGGAACACACAGAGAGAACAGGAACCCAGAGAGAGAACAGGAACACTGAGAGAACAGCAACACAGAGAGAGAACACGAACACTGAGAGAGAACAGGAACACAGAGAGAGAACAGGAACACACAGAGAGAACAGGAACACAGAGAGAGAAAACGGCAACACAGAGAGAGAGCAGGAACACAGAGAGAACAGAAATACAGACAGAGAACAGGTTCACAGAGAGAGAGCAGGAACACAGAGAGAACAGGAGCACAGAGAGCGAGAACAGGAACACAGAGAGAGAACAGGAACACAGAGAGAGAGCAGGAACACAGGGAGAGAGAACAGGAACACAGAGAGAGAGCACGAACACAGAGAGAGAACAGGAACACAGAGAGAGAGCAGGAACACAGAGAGACAACAGGCACACACAGAGAGAGCAGGAACACGGAGAGAGAACAGGAACACAGAGAGAGAACAGGAACACAGAGAGAACAGGAACACAGAGAGAGAACAGGAACACAGAGAGAACAGTAACACAGCGAGAGAACAGGAACACCGAGAGAGAACAGGTACAAAGAGAGGACAGGAACACAGAGAGAGAGCAGGAACACAGAGAGAGAACAGGAACACAGAGAGAGAACAGGAACACAGAGAGAGCAGGAATACAGAGAGAGAACAGGAACACAGAGAGAGAGCAGAAATACAGAGAGAGAACAGGAACACAGAGAGAACAGGAACACAGAGAGAGAACACAGGTACACAGAGAGAGAACAGGAACACCGAGAGAGAACAGGGACGCAGAGAGAATATGGACACAGAGAGAGAACAGGAACACAGAGAGAGAACAGGAACACAGAGAGAGAGCTTGAACACGGAGAAAGAACAGGAATGCAGAGAGAGAACAGGAATGCAGAGAGAGAACAGCAACACAGAGAGAGAACAGGAACACTGAGAGAACAGCAACACAGAGAGAGAACACGAACACCGAGAGAGAACAGGAACTCAGAGAGAGAGCAGGAACACACAGAGAGAGTAGGAACACAGAGAGAGAGCAGGAACACAGAGAATGAACAGGAACACAGAGAGAGAACAGGAACACAGAGAGAGAACTGGACCACAGAGAGAACAGGAACACAGAGAGAGAACAGGCACACAGAGAGATCAGGAACACAGAGAGAGAACAGGAACACAGAGAGAGAGCAGGAACACACAGAGAGAGTAGGAACACAGAGAGAGAACAGGAACACAGAGAGAGAACAGGAACACAGTGAGAGAATTGGAACACAGAGAGAGAGCAGGAACACAGAGTGAACACAGGAACACAGAGAGAGAGCAGGAACACAGAGAGAGAACAGGAACACAGAGAGAGAGCAGGAACACAGGGAGAGAGAACAGGAACACAGAGAGAGAGCACGAACACAGAGAGAGAACACGAACACAGAGAGAGAGCAGGAACACAGAGAGACAACAGGCACACACAGAGAGAGCAGGAACACGGAGAGAGAGAAAGCAGGAACACAGAGAGAGAACAGGAACACAGAGAGAGAACAGGAACACAGAGAGAACAGGAACACAGAGAGAGAACAGGAACACAGAGAGAACAGTAACACAGCGAGAGAACAGGAACACCGAGAGAGAACAGGTACAAAGAGAGGACAGGAACACAGAGAGAGAGCAGGAACACAGAGAGAGAACAGGAACACGGAGAAAGAACAGGAACGCAGAGAGTGAACAGGAACACACAGAGAGAACAGGAACCCAGAGAGAGAACAGGAACACTGAGAGAACAGCAACACAGAGAGAGAACACGAACACCGAGAGAGAACAGGAACACAGAGAGAGAACAGGAACACACAGAGAGAACAGGAACCCAGAGAGAGAACAGGAACACTGAGAGAACAGCAACACAGAGAGAGAACACGAACACCGAGAGAGAACAGGAACTCAGAGAGAGAGCAGGAACACACAGAGAGAGTAGGAACACAGAGAGAGAGCAGGAACACAGAGAATGAACAGGAACACAGAGAGAGAACAGGAACACAGAGAGAGAACTGGACCACAGAGAGAACAGGAACACAGAGAGAGAACAGGCACACAGAGAGATCAGGAACACAGAGAGAGAACAGGAACACAGAGAGAGAGCAGGAACACACAGAGAGAGTAGGAACACAGAGAGAGAACAGGAACACAGAGAGAGAACAGGAACACAGTGAGAGAATTGGAACACAGAGAGAGAGCAGGAACACAGAGTGAACACAGGAACACAGAGAGAGAGCAGGAACACAGAGAGAGAACAGGAACACAGAGAGAGAGCAGGAACACAGGGAGAGAGAACAGGAACACAGAGAGAGAGCACGAACACAGAGAGAGAACACGAACACAGAGAGAGAGCAGGAACACAGAGAGACAACAGGCACACACAGAGAGAGCAGGAACACGGAGAGAGAGAAAGCAGGAACACAGAGAGAGAACAGGAACACAGAGAGAGAACAGGAACACAGAGAGAACAGGAACACAGAGAGAGAACAGGAACACAGAGAGAACAGTAACACAGCGAGAGAACAGGAACACCGAGAGAGAACAGGTACAAAGAGAGGACAGGAACACAGAGAGAGAGCAGGAACACAGAGAGAGAACAGGAACACAGAGAGAGAACAGGAACACAGAGAGAGCAGGAATACAGAGAGAGAACAGGAACACAGAGAGAGAGCAGAAATACAGAGAGAGAACAGGAACACAGAGAGAACAGGAACACAGAGAGAGAACACAGGTACACAGAGAGAGAACAGGAACACCGAGAGAGAACAGGGACGCAGAGAGAATATGGACACAGAGAGAGAACAGGAACACAGAGAGAGTACAGGAACACAGAGAGAGAGCTTGAACACGGAGAAAGAACAGGAATGCAGAGAGAGAACAGGAATGCAGAGAGAGAACAGCAACACAGAGAGAGAACAGGAACACGGAGAAAGAACAGGAACGCAGAGAGTGAACAGGAACACACAGAGAGAACAGGAACCCAGAGAGAGAACAGGAACACTGAGAGAACAGCAACACAGAGAGAGAACACGAACACCGAGAGAGAACAGGAACACAGAGAGAGAACAGGAACACACAGAGAGAATAGGAACACAGAGAGAGAAAACGGCAACACAGAGAGAGAGCAGGAACACAGAGAGAACAGAAATACAGACAGAGAACAGGTTCACAGAGAGAGAGCAGGAACACAGAGAGAACAGGAGCACAGAGAGAGAGAACAGGAACACAGAGAGAGAACAGGAACACAGAGAGAGAGAGAGTTCGAACACAGAGAGAGAGCAGGAACACAGAGAACACAGGAACACAGAGAGAGAACAGGAACACAGAGAGAGAGCAGGAACTAAGAGAGGTCAGGAACACAGAGAGAATGCAGGAACACTGAGAGAGAGCAGGAACACAGAGAGAGAACAGGAACACAGAGAGTGAACAGGAACACAGAGAGAGAACAGGAACACAGAGAGAGAACAGGAACACAAAGAGAGAACAGGAACACAGAGAGAACAGGAACACAGAGAGAGAACAGGAACACAGAGAGAGAACAGTAACACAGACAGAGAACAGCAACACAGAGAGAACAGGAATACAAAGAGAGAACAGGAACACAGAGAGTGAGCAGGAACACAGTGAAAGAACAGGAACACGGTGAGAACAGGAACACAGAGAGAGAACAGGAACAAAGAGAGGACAGGAACACAGAGAGAAAGCAGGAACACAGAGAGAGAGCAGGAACACAGAGAGAACAGGAACACAAAGAGAGAACTGGAACACAGAGAGAGAACAGGAACACAGAGAGAGAACAGGGACAGAGAGAGAGAACAGGAACACAGAGAGAGAACAGGAACACAGAGAATGAACAGGAACACAGAGAGAGAACTGGACCACAGAGAGAACAGGAACACAGAGAGAGAACAGGCACACAGAGAGATCAGGAACACAGAGAGAGAACAGGAACACAGAGAGAGAGCAGGAACACACAGAGAGAGTAGGAACACAGAGAGAGAACAGGAACACAGAGAGAGAACAGGAACACAGTGAGAGAATTGGAACACAGAGAGAGAGCAGGAATACAGAGAGAACAGGAACACAGACAGAGAGCAGGAACACAGAGAATGAGCAGGAACACACAGAGAGAGTAGGAACACAGAGAGAGAACAGGAAGACAGAGAGAGAACAGGAACACAGTGAGAGAATTGGAACACAGAGAGAGAGCAGGAACACAGAGAGAACACAGGAACACAGAGAGAGAGCAGGAACACAGAGAGAGAACAGGAACACAGAGAGAGAGCAGGAACACAGGGAGAGAGAACAGGAACACAGAGAGAGAGCACGAACACAGAGAGAGAACAGGAACACAGAGAGAGAGCAGGAACACAGAGAGACAACAGGCACACACAGAGAGAGCAGGAACACGGAGAGAGAGAAAGCAGGAACACAGAGAGAGAACAGGAACACAGAGAGAGAACAGGAACACAGAGAGAACAGGAACACAGAGAGAGAACAGGAACACAGAGAGAACAGTAACACAGCGAGAGAACAGGAACACCGAGAGAGAACAGGTACAAAGAGAGGACAGGAACACAGAGAGAGAGCAGGAACACAGAGAGAGAACAGGAACACAGAGAGAGAACAGGAACACAGAGAGAGCAGGAATACAGAGAGAGAACAGGAACACAGAGAGAGAGCAGAAATACAGAGAGAGAACAGGAACACAGAGAGAACAGGAACACAGAGAGAGAACACAGGTACACAGAGAGAGAACAGGAACACCGAGAGAGAACAGGGACGCAGAGAGAATATGGACACAGAGAGAGAACAGGAACACAGAGAGAGAACAGGAACACAGAGAGAGAGCTTGAACACGGAGAAAGAACAGGAATGCAGAGAGAGAACAGGAATGCAGAGAGAGAACAGCAACACAGAGAGAGAACAGGAACACGGAGAAAGAACAGGAACGCAGAGAGTGAACAGGAACACACAGAGAGAACAGGAACCCAGAGAGAGAACAGGAACACTGAGAGAACAGCAACACAGAGAGAGAACACGAACACCGAGAGAGAACAGGAACCCAGAGAGAGAACAGGAACACTGAGAGAACAGCAACACAGAGAGAGAACACGAACACCGAGAGAGAACAGGAACTCAGAGAGAGAGCAGGAACACACAGAGAGAGTAGGAACACAGAGAGAGAGCAGGAACACAGAGAATGAACAGGAACACAGAGAGAGAACAGGAACACAGAGAGAGAACTGGACCACAGAGAGAACAGGAACACAGAGAGAAAACAGGCACAAAGAGAGATCAGGAACACAGAGAGAGAACAGGAACACAGAGAGAGAGCAGGAACACACAGAGAGAGTAGGAACACAGAGAGAGAACAGGAACACAGAGAGAGAACAGGAACACAGTGAGAGAATTGGAACACAGAGAGAGAGCAGGAATACAGAGAGAACAGGTACACAGACAGTGAGCAGGAACACAGAGAATGAGCAGGAACACACAGAGAGAGTAGGAACACAGAGAGAGAACAGGAAGACAGAGAGAGAACAGGAACACAGTGAGAGAATTGGAACACAGAGAGAGAGCAGGAACACAGAGTGAACACAGGAACACAGAGAGAGAGCAGGAACACAGAGAGAGAACAGGAATACAGAGAGAGAGCAGGAACACAGGGAGAGAGAACAGGAACACAGAGAGAGAGCACGAACACAGAGAGAGAACACGAACACAGCGAGAGAGCAGGAACACAGAGAGACAACAGGCACACACAGAGAGAGCAGGAACACGGAGAGAGAGAAAGCAGGAACACAGAGAGAGAACAGGAACACAGAGAGAGAACAGGAACACAGAGAGAACAGGAACACAGAGAGAGAACAGGAACACAGAGAGAACAGTAACACAGCGAGAGAACAGGAACACCGAGAGAGAACAGGTACAAAGAGAGGACAGGAACACAGAGAGAGAGCAGGAACACAGAGAAAGAACAGGAACACAGAGAGAGAACAGGAACACAGAGAGAGCAGGAATACAGAGAGAGAACAGGAACACAGAGAGAGAGCAGAAATACAGAGAGAGAACAGGAACACAGAGAGAACAGGAACACAGAGAGAGAACACAGGTACACAGAGAGAGAACAGGAACACCGAGAGAGAACAGGGACGCAGAGAGAATATGGACACAGAGAGAGAACAGGAACACAGAGGGAGTACAGGAACACAGAGAGAGAGCTTGAACACGGAGAAAGAACAGGAATGCAGAGAGAGAACAGGAATGCAGAGAGAGAACAGCAACACAGAGAGAGAACAGGAACACCGAGAGAGAACAGGAACACAGAGAGAGAACAGGAACACACAGAGAGAACAGGAACCCAGAGAGAGAAAACGGCAACACAGAGAGAGAGCAGGAACACAGAGAGAACAGAAATACAGACAGAGAACAGGTTCACAGAGAGAGAGCAGGAACACAGAGAGAACAGGAGCACAGAGAGAGAGAACAGGAACACAGAGAGAGAACAGGAACACAGAGAGAGAGAGTTCGAACACAGAGAGAGAGCAGGAACACAGAGAACACAGGAACACAGAGAGAGAACAGGAACACAGAGAGAGAACAGGAACTAAGAGAGGTCAGGAACACAGAGAATGCAGGAACACTGAGAGAGAGCAGGAACACAGAGAGAGAACAGGAACACAGAGAGTGAACAGGAACACAGAGAGAGAACAGAAACACAGAGAGAGAACAGGAACACAGAGAGAACAGGAACACAGAGAGAGAACAGGAACACAGAGAGAGAACAGGAACACAGAGAGAACAGGAACACAGAGAGAGAACAGGAACACAGAGAGAGAACAGTAACACAGACAGAGAACAGCAACACAGAGAGAACAGGAATACAAAGAGAGAACAGGAACACAGAGAGTGAGCAGGAACACAGTGAAAGAACAGGAACACGGTGAGAACAGGAACACAGAGAGAGAACAGGAACAAAGAGAGGACAGGAACACAGAGAGAAAGTAGGAACACAGAGAGCGAGCAGGAACACAGAGAGAACAGGAACACAAAGAGAGAACTGGAACACAGAGAGAGAACAGGAACACAGAGAGAGAACAGGAACACAGAGAGAACAGGAACACAGAGAGAGAACAGGAACACAGAGAGAGAGCAGGAACACAGAGAGAGCAGGAATACAGAGAGAGAACAGGAACACTGAGAGTGAACAGGAACACAGAGAGAGAACAGGAACACGGAGAAAGAACAGGAACGCAGAGAGTGAACAGGAACACAGAGAGAGAAGAGGAACCCAGAGAGAGAACAGAAACACTGAGAGAACAGGAACAGAGAGAGAGAACACGAACACCGAGAGAGAACAGGAACACAGAGAGAGAACAGGAACACAGAGCGAGAACAGGAACACGGAGAAAGAACAGGAACGCAGAGAGTGAACAGGAACACAGAGAGAGAAGAGGAACCCAGAGAGAGAACAGAAACACTGAGAGAACAGGAACAGAGAGAGAGAACACGAACACCGAGAGAGAACAGGAACACAGAGAGAGAGCAGGAACACAGAGAGAACAGGAACACAGAGAGAGAGAGAGAACAGGAACACAGAGAGAGAACAGGAACACAGAGAGAGAACAGGAACACAGAGAGAGAGCAGGAACACACAGAGAGAGAGAACAGGAGCACAGAGAGAGAGCAGGGACACAGAGAGAGAGAACAGGAACACAGAGAGAGAACAGGAACATAGAGAGAGAGAACAGGAACACAGAGAGAGAACAGGAATACTGAGAGAGAACAGGAAGACAGAGAGAGAGTAGGAATACAAAGTGAGAACAGGAACACAGACAGAGAGCAGGAACACAGAGAGCAAACAGGAACATAGAGAGAGAACAGGAACACAGAGAATGAACAGGAGCACAGAGAGAGAGCAGGAACTCAGAGAGAGAACAGGAACACAGAGAGAGAACAGGAACACAGAGAGGGAACACGAACACAGAGAATGAACAGGAACACAGAGAGAGAACAGGAACACAGAGAGAACAGGAACACAGAGAGAGAGCAGGAACACAGAGAGACAACAGGCACACACAGAGAGAGCAGAAACATGGAGAGAGAGAGAGCAGGAACACAGAGAGAGAACAGGAACACAGAGAGAGAACAGGGACACGGAGAGAACAGGAACACAGAGAGAGAACAGGAACACAGAGAGAGAACACGAACACCGAGAGAGAACAGGAACACAGAGAGAGAACAGGAACACAGAGAGAGAACAGGAACGCAGAGAGAGAACAGGAACACAGAGAGAGAACAGGAACACAGAGAGAGAACAGGAACACAGAGAGAACAGGAACACAGGGAGAGAACAGGAACACAGAGAGAACAGTAACACAGCGAGAGAACAGGAACACCGAGAGAGAACAGGTACAAAGAGACAACAGGCACACAGAGAGAGCAGGAACACGGAGAGAGAGAGAGCAGGAACACAGAGAGAGAACAGGAACACAGAGAGAGAACAGGGACACAGAGAGAACAGGAACACAGAGAGAGAACAGGAACACACAGAGAGAGAACACGAACACAGAGAGAAAACAGGAACACAGAGAGCGAACAGGAACACAGAGAGAGAACAGGAACACAGAGAGAGAACAGGAACACAGAGAGAGAACAGGAACGCAGAGAGTGAACAGGAACACAGAGAGAGAACAGGAACACTGAGAGAGAACAGGAACACAGAGAACAGGAACACAGGGAGAGAACAGGAACACAGAGAGAACATTAACACAGCGAGAGAACAGGAACACCGAGAGAGAACAGGTACAAAGAGAGGACAGAAACACAGAGAGAGAGCAGGAACACAGAGAGAGAACAGGAACACAGAGAGAGAACAGGAACACAGAGAGAGCAGGAATACAGAGAGAGAACAGGAACACAGAGAGAGAGCAGGAATACAGAGAGAGAACAGGAACACAGAGAGAACAGGAACACAGAGAGAGAACACAGGTACACAGAGAGAGAACAGGAACACTGAGAGAGAACAGGGACGCAGAGAGAATATGGACACAGAGAGAGAACAGGAACACAGAGAGATAACAGGAACACAGAGAGAGAGCTTGAACACGGAGAAAGAACAGGAATGCAGAGAGAGAACAGGAATGCAGAGAGAGAACAGCCACACAGAGAGAGAACAGGAACACGGAGAAAGAACAGGAACGCAGAGAGTGAACAGGAACACACAGAGAGAACAGGAATCCAGAGAGAGAACAGGAACACTGAGAGAACAGCAACACAGAGAGAGAACACGAACACCGAGAGAGAACAGGAACACAGAGAGAGAACAGGAACACACAGAGAGAACAGGAACACAGAGAGAGAACGGCAACACAGAGAGAGAGCAGGAACACAGAGAGAACAGAAATACAGACAGAGAACAGGTTCACAGAGAGAGAGCAGGAACACAGAGAGAACAGGAGCACAGAGAGAGAGAACAGGAACACAGAGAGAGAACAGGAACACAGAGAGAGAGAGTTCGAAAACAGAGAGAGAGCAGGAACACAGAGAACACAGGAACACAGAGAGAGAGCAGGAACACAGAGTGAGAGAACAGGAACACAGAGAGAGAGCAGGAACACAGGGAGAGAGAACAGGAACACAGAGAGAGAACAGGAA
The DNA here is from genome assembly GCF_037043375.1 of Chiloscyllium plagiosum. Taxonomy (NCBI): domain Eukaryota; kingdom Metazoa; phylum Chordata; class Chondrichthyes; order Orectolobiformes; family Hemiscylliidae; genus Chiloscyllium; species Chiloscyllium plagiosum. The sequence continues at coordinate 27,840,776 of NW_028270145.1, forward strand.
CATAGAGAGAGAGGATAGGAACACAGGGAGAGAACAGGAAGACAGATAGATTGTAGGACTACAAAGAGAGAATAGCAACACAGAGAGAGAACAGGAACACAGAGAGAGAGGAGGAACACAGAGAGAACAGGAACACAGAGAGAGAACAGGAACACTGAGAGAACAGGAACACAGAGAGAGAACACGAACACTGACAGAGAACAGGAACACAGAGAGAGAACAGGAACACAGAGAAAGAACAGGAACACAGAGAGAGAACAGGTTCACAGAGAGAGCAGGAGCACAGAGAGAACAGGAGCACAGAGAGAGAGAACAGGAACACAGAGAGAGAACAGGAATACAGAGAACACAGGAACACAGAGAGAGAGCAGGAACACAGAGAGAGAGTTGGAACACAGAGAGAGAGCAGGAACACAGAGAACACAGGAACACAGAGAGAGAGCAGGAACACAGAGAGAGAAAGGAACACAGAGAGAGCAGGAACAGAGAGAGAGAGAGAGAACAGGAACACAGAGAGAGAGCAGGAACACAGAGAGAGAGAACAGGAACACAGAGAGAGAACAGGAACATAGAGAGAGAGAGAACAGGAACACAGAGAGAGAACAGGAACACAGAGAGAGAACAGGAACACAGAGAGAATAGCAAAACAGAGAGAGAACAGGAACACAGAGAGAGAGCAGGAACACTGAGAGAACAGGAACACAGAGAGAGAACACGAACACCGACAGAGAACAGGAACACAGAGAGAGAACAGGAACACAGAGAGAGAACAGGAACACAGAGAGAGAACAGGTTCACAGAGAGAGCAGGAACACAGAGAGAACAGGAGCACAGAGAGAGAGAACAGGAACACAGAGAGAGAACAGGAACACAGAGAGAGAGTTGGAACACAGAGAGAGAGCAGGAACACAGAGAACACAGGAACACAGAGAGAGAGCAGGAACACAGAGAGAGAAAGGAACACAGAGAGAGAGCAGGAACACAGAGAGAGAGAGAACAGGAACACAGAGAGAGAGCAGGAACACAGAGAGAGAGAACAGGAACACAGAGAGAGAACAGGAACATAGAGAGAGAGAACAGGAACACAGAGAGAGAACAGGAATACAGAGAGAGAACAGGAAGACAGAGAGAGAGTAGGACTACAAAGAGAGAACAGGAACACAGACAGAGAGCAGGAACACAGAGAGCAAACAGGAACACAGACAGAGAACAGGAACACAGAGAGAACAGGAACACAGAGAATGAACAGGAACACAGAGAGAGAGCAGGAACACAGAGAGAGAACAGGAACACACAGAGAGAACACGAACACAGAGATTTAACAGGAACACAGAGAGAGAACAGGGACAGAGAGAGAGAACAGGAACACAGAGAGAGAACAGGAACGCAGAGAGAACAGGAACACAGAGAATGAACAGGAACACAGAGAGAGAACAGGAACACAGAGTGCGAACAGGAACACAGAGAGAACAGGAACAGAGAGAGAGAGAGCAGGAACACAGAGAATGAACAGGAACACAGAGAGAGAACAGGAACACAGAGAGAGAACTGGACCACAGAGAGAACAGGAACACAGAGAGAGAACAGGCACACAGAGAGATCAGGAACACAGAGAGAGAGCAGGAACACAGAGAATGAACAGGAACACAAAGAGAACAGGAACACAGAGAATGAACAGGAACACAGAGAGAGAGCAGGAACACAGAGAGAGAACAGGAACACAGAGAGAGAACAGGAACACACAGAGAGAACACGAACACAGAGATTTAACAGGAACACAGAGAGAGAACAGGGACAGAGAGAGAGAACAGGAACACAGAGAGAGAACAGGAACGCAGAGAGAACAGGAACACAGAGAATGAACAGGAACACAGAGAGAGAACAGGAACACAGAGTGCGAACAGGAACACAGAGAGAACAGGAACACAGAGAGAGAGCAGGAACACAGAGAATGAACAGGAACCCAGAGAGAGAACAGGAACACAGAGAGAGAAAAGGACCACAGAGAGAACAGGAACTTAGTGAGAGAACAGGCACACAGAGAGATCAGGAACACAGAGAGAGAACAGGAACACAGAGAGAGAGCAGGAACACACAGAGAGAGTAGGAACACAGAGAGAGAACAGGAACACAGAGAGAGAACAGGAACACAGTGAGAGAATTGGAACACAGAGAGAGCAGGAACACAGAGAGAACACAGGAACACAGAGAGAGAGCAGGAACACAGAGAGAGAGCAGGAACACAGGGAGAGAGAACAGGAACACAGAGAGAGAGCACGAACACAGAGAGAGAACAGGAACACATAGAGAGAGCTTGAACACGAAGAAAGAACAGGAATGCAGAGAGAGAACAGGAATGCAGAGAGAGAACAGGAACACCGAGAGAGAACAGGAACACAGAGTGCGAACAGGAACACAGAGAGAACAGGAACAGAGAGAGAGAGCAGGAACACAGAGAATGAACAGGAACACAGAGAGAGAACAGGAACACAGAGAGAGAACTGGACCACAGAGAGAACAGGAACACAGAGAGAGAACAGGCACACAGAGAGATCAGGAACACAGAGAGAGAGCAGGAACACAGAGAATGAACAGGAACACAAAGAGAACAGGAACACGGAGAATGAACAGGAACACAGAGAGAGAGCAGGAACACAGAGAGAGAACAGGAACACAGAGAGAGAACAGGAACACACAGAGAGAACACGAACACAGAGATTTAACTGGAACACAGAGAGAGAACAGGGACAGAGAGAGAGAACAGGAACACAGAGAGAGAACAGGAACGCAGAGAGAACAGGAACACAGAGAATGAACAGGAACACAGAGAGAGAACAGGAACACAGAGTGCGAACAGGAACACAGAGAGAACAGGAACACAGAGAGAGAGCAGGAACACAGAGAGAGAAAAGGACCACAGAGAGAACAGGAACACAGAGAGAGAACAGGCACACAGAGAGATCAGGAACACAGAGAGAGAACAGGAACACAGAGAGAGAGCAGGAACACACAGAGAGAGTAGGAACACAGAGAGAGAACAGGAACACAGAGAGAGAACAGGAACACAGAGTGCGAACAGGAACACAGAGAGAACAGGAACCCAGAGAGAGAACAGGAACACAGAGAGAGAAAAGGAGCACAGAGAGAACAGGAACACAGAGAGAGAACAGGCACACAGAGAGATCAGGAACACAGAGAGAGAACAGGAACACAGAGAGAGAGCAGGAACACACAGAGAGAGTAGGAACACAGAGAGAGAACAGGAACACAGAGAGAGAACAGGAACACAGAGAGAGAACAGGAACACACAGAGAGAACAGGAACACAGAGAGAGAACGGCAACACAGAGAGAGAGCACGAACACAGAGAGAGAACAGGAACACAGAGAGAGAGCAGGAACACAGAGAGACAACAGGCACACACAGAGAGAGCAGGAACACGGAGAGAGAACAGGAACCCAGAGAGAGAACAGGAACACAGAGAGAGAGAGTTCGAACACACAGAGAGAGCAGGAACACAGAGAACACAGGAACACAGAGAGAGAGCAGGAACACAGAGTGAGAGAACAGGAACACAGAGAGAGAGCAGGAACACAGGGAGAGAGAACAGGAACACAGAGAGAGAACAGGAACATAGAGAGAGAGGATAGGAACACAGGGAGAGAACAGGAAGACAGATAGAGTGTAGGACTACAAAGAGAGAACAGGAACAGAGAGAGAGAGAGCAGGAACACAGAGAGAAAACAGGAACACAGAGACAGTACAGGAACACAGAGAGAGAACAGGAACACAGAGAGAATAGCAACACAGAGAGAGAACAGGAACACAGAGAGAGAGGAGGAACACAGAGAGAACAGGAACACAGAGAGAGAACAGGAACACTGAGAGAACAGGAACACAGAGAGAGAACACGAACACTGACAGAGAACAGGAACACAGAGAGAGAACAGGAACACAGAGAAAGAACAGGAACACAGAGAGAGAACAGGTTCACAGAGAGAGCAGGAGCACAGAGAGAACAGGAGCACAGAGAGAGAGAACAGGAACACAGAGAGAGAACAGGAATACAGAGAACACAGGAACACAGACAGAGAGCAGGAACACAGAGAGAGAGTTGGAACACAGAGAGAGAGCAGGAACACAGAGAACACAGGAACACAGAAGGAGAGCAGGAACACAGAGAGAGAAAGGAACACAGAGAGAGCAGGAACACAGAGAGAGAGAGAGAACAGGAACACAGAGAGAGAGCAGGAACACAGAGAGAGAGAACAGGAACACAGAGAGAGAACAGGAACATAGAGAGAGAGAACAGGAACACAGAGAGAGAACAGGAACACAGAGAGAGAACAGGAACACAGAGAGAATAGCAAAACAGAGAGAGAACAGGAACACAGAGAGAGAGCAGGAACACTGAGAGAACAGGAACACAGAGAGAGAACACGAACACCGACAGAGAACAGGAACACAGAGAGAGAACAGGAACACAGAGAGAGAACAGGAACACAGAGAGAGAACAGGTTCACAGAGAGAGCAGGAACACAGAGAGAACAGGAGCACAGAGAGAGAGAACAGGAACACAGAGAGAGAACAGGAACACAGAGAGAGAGTTGGAACACAGAGAGAGAGCAGGAACACAGAGAACACAGGAACACAGAGAGAGAGCAGGAACACAGAGAGAGAAAGGAACACAGAGAGAGAGCAGGAACAGAGAGAGAGAGAGAACAGGAACACAGAGAGAGAGCAGGAACACAGAGAGAGAGAACAGGAACACAGAGAGAGAACAGGAACATAGAGAGAGAGAACAGGAACACAGAGAGAGAACAGGGATACAGAGAGAGAACAGGAAGACAGAGAGAGAGTAGGACTACAAAGAGAGAACAGGAACACAGACAGAGAGCAGGAACACAGAGAGCAAACAGGAACACAGACAGAGAACAGGAACACAGAGAGAACAGGAACACAGAGAATGAACAGGAACACAGAGAGAGAGCAGGAACACAGAGAGAGAACAGGAACACAGAGAGAGAACAGGAACACACAGAGAGAACACGAACACAGAGATTTAACAGGAACACAGAGAGAGAACAGGGACAGAGAGAGAGAACAGGAACACAGAGAGAGAACAGGAACGCAGAGAGAACAGGAACACAGAGAATGAACAGGAACACAGAGAGAGAACAGGAACACAGAGTGCGAACAGGAACACAGAGAGAACAGGAACAGAGAGAGAGAGCAGGAACACAGAGAATGAACAGGAACACAGAGAGAGAACAGGAACACAGAGAGAGAACTGGACCACAGAGAGAACAGGAACACAGAGAGAGAACAGGCACACAGAGAGATCAGGAACACAGAGAGAGAGCAGGAACACAGAGAATGAACAGGAACACAAAGAGAACAGGAACACAGAGAATGAACAGGAACACAGAGAGAGAGCAGGAACACAGAGAGAGAACAGGAACACAGAGAGAGAACAGGAACACACAGAGAGAACACGAACACAGAGATTTAACAGGAACACAGAGAGAGAACAGGGACAGAGAGAGAGAACAGGAACACAGAGAGAGAACAGGAACGCAGAGAGAACAGGAACACAGAGAATGAACAGGAACACAGAGAGAGAACAGGAACACAGAGTGCGAACAGGAACACAGAGAGAACAGGAACACAGAGAGAGAGCAGGAACACAGAGAATGAACAGGAACCCAGAGAGAGATCAGGAACACAGAGAGAGAAAAGGACCACAGAGAGAACAGGAACACAGAGAGAGAACAGGCACACAGAGAGATCAGGAACACAGAGAGAGAACAGGAACACAGAGAGAGAGCAGGAACACACAGAGAGAGTAGGAACACAGAGAGAGAACAGGAACACAGAGAGAGAACAGGAACACAGTGAGAGAATTGGAACACAGAGAGAGCAGGAACACAGAGAGAACACAGGAACACAGAGAGAGAGCAGGAACACAGAGAGAGAGCAGGAACACAGGGAGAGAGAACAGGAACACAGAGAGAGAGCACGAACACAGAGAGAGAACAGGAACACATAGAGAGAGCTTGAACACGGAGAAAGAACAGGAATGCAGAGAGAGAACAGGAATGCAGAGAGAGAACAGGAACACAGAGAGAGAACAGGAACACAGAGTGTGAACAGGAACACAGAGAGAACAGGAACAGAGAGAGAGAGAGCAGGAACACAGAGAATGAACAGGAACACAGAGAGAGAACAGGAACACAGAGAGAGAACTGGACCACAGAGAGAACAGGAACACAGAGAGAGAACAGGCACACAGAGAGATCAGGAACACAGAGAGAGAGCAGGAACACAGAGAATGAACAGGAACACAAAGAGAACAGGAACACGGAGAATGAACAGGAACACAGAGAGAGAGCAGGAACACAGAGAGAGAACAGGAACACAGAGAGAGAACAGGAACACACAGAGAGAACACGAACACAGAGATTTAACTGGAACACAGAGAGAGAACAGGGACAGAGAGAGAGAACAGGAACACAGAGAGAGAACAGGAACGCAGAGAGAACAGGAACACAGAGAATGAACAGGAACACAGAGAGAGAACAGGAACACAGAGAGAGAGCAGGAACACACAGAGAGAGTAGGAACACAGAGAGAGAACAGGAACACAGAGAGAGAACAGGAACACAGAGTGCGAACTGGAACACAGAGAGAACAGGAACCCAGAGAGAGAACAGGAACACAGAGAGAGAAAAGGACCACAGAGAGAACAGGAACACAGAGAGAGAACAGGCACACAGAGAGATCAGGAACACAGAGAGAGAACAGGAACACAGAGAGAGAGCAGGAACACACAGAGAGAGTAGGAACACAGAGAGAGAGCAGGAACACAGAGAGAGAACAGGAACACAGAGAGAGAGCAGGAACACAGAGAGAGAAAAGGACCACAGAGAGAACAGGAACACAGAGAGAGAACAGGCACACAGAGAGATCAGGAACACAGAGAGAGAACAGGAACACAGAGAGAGAGCAGGAACACACAGAGAGAGTAGGAACACAGAGAGAGAACAGGAACACAGAGAGAGAGTTGGAACACAGAGAGAGAGCAGGAACACAGAGAACACAGGAACACAGAGAGAGAGCAGGAACACAGAGAGAGAAAGGAACACAGAGAGAGAGCAGGAACACAGAGAGAGAGAGAACAGGAACACAGAGAGAGAGCAGGAACACAGAGAGAGAGAACAGGAACACAGAGAGAGAACAGGAACATAGAGAGAGAGAATAGAAACACAGAGAGAGAACAGGAATACAGAGAGAGAACAGGAAGACAGAGAGAGAGTAGGACTACAAAGAGAGAACAGGAACACAGACAGAGAGCAGGAACACAGAGAGCAAACAGGAACACAGACAGAGAACAGGAACACAGAGAGAACAGGAACACAGAGAATGAACAGGAACACAGAGAGAGAGCAGGAACACAGAGAGAGAACAGGAACACACAGAGAGAACACGAACACGGAGATTTAACAGGAACACAGAGAGAGAACAGGGACAGAGAGAGAGAACAGGAACACAGAGAGAGAACAGGAACGCAGAGAGAACAGGAACACAGAGAATGAACAGGAACACAGAGAGAGAACAGGAACACAGAGTGCGAACAGGAACACAGAGAGAACAGGAACAGAGAGAGAGAGAGCAGGAACACAGAGAATGAACAGGAACACAGAGAGAGAACAGGAACACAGAGAGAGAACTGGACCACAGAGAGAACAGGAACACAGAGAGAGAACAGGCACACAGAGAGATCAGGAACACACAGAGAGAGCAGGAACACAGAGAATGAACAGGAACACAAAGAGAACAGGAACACAGAGAATGAACAGGAACACAGAGAGAGAGCAGGAACACAGAGAGAGAACAGGAACACAGAGAGAGAACAGGAACACACAGAGAGAACACGAACACAGAGATTTAACTGGAACACAGAGAGAGAACAGGGACAGAGAGAGAGAACAGGAACACAGAGAGAGAACAGGAACGCAGAGAGAACAGGAACACAGAGAATGAACAGGAACACAGAGAGTGAACAGGAACACAGAGTGCGAACAGGAACACAGAGAGAACAGGAACACAGAGAGAGAGCAGGAACACAGAGAATGAACAGGAACCCAGAGAGAGAACAGGAACACAGAGAGAGAAAAGGACCACAGAGAGAACAGGAACACAGTGAGAGAACAGGCACACAGAGAGATCAGGAACACAGAGAGAGAACAGGAACACAGAGAGAGAGCAGGAACACACAGAGAGAGTAGGAACACAGAGAGAGAACAGGAACACAGAGAGAGAACAGGAACACAGTGAGAGAATTGGAACACAGAGAGAGCAGGAACACAGAGAGAACACAGGAACACAGAGAGAGAGCAGGAACACAGAGAGAGAGCAGGAACACAGGGAGAGAGAACAGGAACACAGAGAGAGAACAGGAACACACAGAGAGAACACGAACACAGAGATTTAACTGGAACACAGAGAGAGAACAGGGACAGAGAGAGAGAACAGGAACACAGAGAGAGAACAGGAACACAGAGAGAACAGGAACACAGAGAATGAACAGGAACACAGAGAGAGAACAGGAACACAGAGAGAGAGCAGGAACACACAGAGAGAGTAGGAACACAGAGAGAGAACAGGAACACAGAGAGAGAACAGGAACACAGAGTGCGAACAGGAACACAGAGAGAACAGGAACCCAGAGAGAGAACAGGAACACAGAGAGAGAAAAGGACCACAGAGAGAACAGGAACACAGAGAGAGAACAGGCACACAGAGAGATCAGGAACACAGAGAGAGAACAGGAACACAGAGAGAGAGCAGGAACACACAGAGAGAGTAGGAACACAGAGAGAGAGCAGGAACACAGAGAGAGAACAGGAACACAGAGAGAGAGCAGGAACACAGAGAGAGAAAAGGACCACAGAGAGAACAGGAACACAGAGAGAGAACAGGCACACAGAGAGATCAGGAACACAGAGAGAGAACAGGAACACAGAGAGAGAGCAGGAACACACAGAGAGAGTAGGAACACAGAGAGAGAACAGGAACACAGAGAGAGAACAGGAACACAGAGTGCGAACAGGAACACAGAGAGAACAGGAACCCAGAGAGAGAACAGGAACACAGAGAGAGAAAAGGACCACAGAGAGAACAGGAACACAGAGAGAGAACAGGCACACAGAGAGATCAGGAACACAGAGAGAGAACAGGAACACAGAGAGAGAGCAGGAACACACAGAGAGAGTAGGAACACAGAGAGAGAACAGGAACACAGAGAGAGAACAGGAACACAGAGAGAGAACAGGAACACACAGAGAGAACAGGAACACAGAGAGAGAACGGCAACACAGAGAGAGAGCAGGAACACAGAGAGAACAGAAATACAGACAGAGAACAGGTTCACAGAGAGAGAGCAGGAACACAGAGAGAACAGGAGCACAGAGAGAGAGAACAGGAACACAGAGAGAGAACAGGAACACAGAGAGAGAGAGTTCGAACACAGAGAGAGAGCAGGAACACAGAGAACACAGGAACACAGAGAGAGAGCAGGAACACAGAGTGAGAGAACAGGAACACAGAGAGAGAGCAGGAACACAGGGAGAGAGAACAGGAACACAGAGAGAGAACAGGAACATAGAGAGAGAGGATAGGAACACAGGGAGAGAACAGGAAGACAGATAGATTGTAGGACTACAAAGAGAGAACAGGAACAGAGAGAGAGAGAGCAGGAACACAGAGAGAAAACAGGAACACAGAGACAGTACAGGAACACAGAGAGAGAACAGGAACACAGAGAGAATAGCAACACAGAGAGAGAACAGGAACACAGAGAGAGAGGAGGAACACAGAGAGAACAGGAACACAGAGAGAGAACAGGAACACTGAGAGAACAGGAACACAGAGAGAGAACACGAACACTGACAGAGAACAGGAACACAGAGAGAGAACAGGAACACAGAGAAAGAACAGGAACACAGAGAGAGAACAGGTTCACAGAGAGAGCAGGAGCACAGAGAGAACAGGAGCACAGAGAGAGAGAACAGGAACACAGAGAGAGAACAGGAATACAGAGAACACAGGAACACAGAGAGAGAGCAGGAACACAGAGAGAGAGTTGGAACACAGAGAGAGAGCAGGAACACAGAGAACACAGGAACACAGAGAGAGAGCAGGAACACAGAGAGAGAAAGGAACACAGAGAGAGCAGGAACAGAGAGAGAGAGAGAGAACAGGAACACAGAGAGAGAGCAGGAACACAGAGAGAGAGAACAGGAACACAGAGAGAGAACAGGAACATAGAGAGAGAGAACAGGAACACAGAGAGAGAACAGGAACACAGAGAGAGAACAGGAACACAGAGAGAATAGCAAAACAGAGAGAGAACAGGAACACAGAGAGAGAGCAGGAACACTGAGAGAACAGGAACACAGAGAGAGAACACGAACACCGACAGAGAACAGGAACACAGAGAGAGAACAGGAACACAGAGAGAGAACAGGAACACAGAGAGAGAACAGGTTCACAGAGAGAGCAGGAACACAGAGAGAACAGGAGCACAGAGAGAGAGAACAGGAACACAGAGAGAGAACAGGAACACAGAGAGAGAGTTGGAACACAGAGAGAGAGCAGGAACACAGAGAACACAGGAACACAGAGAGAGAGCAGGAACACAGAGAGAGAAAGGAACACAGAGAGAGAGCAGGAACACAGAGAGAGAGAGAACAGGAACACAGAGAGAGAGCAGGAACACAGAGAGAGAGAACAGGAACACAGAGAGAGAACAGGAACATAGAGAGAGAGAATAGAAACACAGAGAGAGAACAGGAATACAGAGAGAGAACAGGAAGACAGAGAGAGAGTAGGACTACAAAGAGAGAACAGGAACACAGACAGAGAGCAGGAACACAGAGAGCAAACAGGAACACAGACAGAGAACAGGAACACAGAGAGAACAGGAACACAGAGAATGAACAGGAACACAGAGAGAGAGCAGGAACACAGAGAGAGAACAGGAACACACAGAGAGAACACGAACACAGAGATTTAACAGGAACACAGAGAGAGAACAGGGACAGAGAGAGAGAACAGGAACACAGAGAGAGAACAGGAACGCAGAGAGAACAGGAACACAGAGAATGAACAGGAACACAGAGAGAGAACAGGAACACAGAGTGCGAACAGGAACACAGAGAGAACAGGAACAGAGAGAGAGAGAGCAGGAACACAGAGAATGAACAGGAACACAGAGAGAGAACAGGAACACAGAGAGAGAACTGGACCACAGAGAGAACAGGAACACAGAGAGAGAACAGGCACACAGAGAGATCAGGAACACACAGAGAGAGCAGGAACACAGAGAATGAACAGGAACACAAAGAGAACAGGAACACAGAGAATGAACAGGAACACAGAGAGAGAGCAGGAACACAGAGAGAGAACAGGAACACAGAGAGAGAACAGGAACACACAGAGAGAACACGAACACAGAGATTTAACAGGAACACAGAGAGAGAACAGGGACAGAGAGAGAGAACAGGAACACAGAGAGAGAACAGGAACGCAGAGAGAACAGGAACACAGAGAATGAACAGGAACACAGAGAGTGAACAGGAACACAGAGTGCGAACAGGAACACAGAGAGAACAGGAACACAGAGAGAGAGCAGGAACACAGAGAATGAACAGGAACCCAGAGAGAGAACAGGAACACAGAGAGAGAAAAGGACCACAGAGAGAACAGGAACACAGTGAGAGAACAGGCACACAGTGAGATCAGGAACACAGAGAGAGAACAGGAACACAGAGAGAGAGCAGGAACACACAGAGAGAGTAGGAACACAGAGAGAGAACAGGAACACAGAGAGAGAACAGGAACACAGTGAGAGAATTGGAACACAGAGAGAGCAGGAACACAGAGAGAACACAGGAACACAGAGAGAGAGCAGGAACACAGAGAGAGAGCAGGAACACAGGGAGAGAGAACAGGAACACAGAGAGAGAGCACGAACACAGAGAGAGAACAGGAACAAATAGAGAGAGCTTGTACACGAAGAAAGAACAGGAATGCAGAGAGAGAACAGGAATGCAGACAGAGAACAGGAACACCGAGAGAGAACAGGAACACAGAGAGAGAGCAGGAACACAGAGAGAACAGGAACACAGAGAGAGAACAGGAACACAGAGAATGAACAGGAACACAGAGAGAGAACAGGAACACAGAGAGAGAACTGGACCACAGAGAGAACAGGAACACAGAGAGAGAACAGGCACACAGAGAGATCAGGAACACAGAGAGAGAGCAGGAACACAGAGAATGAACAGGAACACAAAGAGAACAGGAACACGGAGAATGAACAGGAACACAGAGAGAGAGCAGGAACACAGAGAGAGAACAGGAACACAGAGAGAGAACAGGAACACACAGAGAGAACACGAACACAGAGATTTAACTGGAACACAGAGAGAGAACAGGGACAGAGAGAGAGAACAGGAACACAGAGAGAGAACAGGAACGCAGAGAGAACAGGAACACAGAGAATGAACAGGAACACAGAGAGAGAACAGGAACACAGAGTGCGAACAGGAACACAGAGAGAACAGGAACAGAGAGAGAGAGAGCAGGAACACAGAGAATGAACAGGAACACAGAGAGAGAACAGGAACACAGAGAGAGAAAGGAACACAGAGAGAACAGGAACACAGAGAGAGAACAGGCACACAGAGAGATCAGGAACACACAGAGAGAGCAGGAACACAGAGAATGAACAGGAACACAAAGAGAACAGGAACACAGAGAATGAACAGGAACACAGAGAGAGAGCAGGAACACAGAGAGAGAACAGAAACACAGAGAGAGAACAGGAACACACAGAGAGAACACGAACACAGAGATTTAACAGGAACACAGAGAGAGAACAGGGACAGAGAGAGAGAACAGGAACACAGAGAGAGAACAGGAACGCAGAGAGAACAGGAACACAGAGAATGAACAGGAACACAGAGAGTGAACAGGAACACAGAGTGCGAACAGGAACACAGAGAGAACAGGAACACAGAGAGAGAGCAGGAACACAGAGAATGAACAGGAACCCAGAGAGAGAACAGGAACACAGAGAGAGAAAAGGACCACAGAGAGAACAGGAACACAGTGAGAGAACAGGCACACAGAGAGATCAGGAACACAGAGAGAGAACAGGAACACAGAGAGAGAGCAGGAACACACAGAGAGAGTAGGAACACAGAGAGAGAACAGGAACACAGAGAGAGAGCAGGAACACAGAGAGAGAGCAGGAACACAGAGAGAGAGCAGGAACACAGGGAGAGAGAACAGGAACACAGAGAGAGAGCACGAACACAGAGAGAGAACAGGAACACATAGAGAGAGCTTGAACACGAAGAAAGAACAGGAATGCAGAGAGAGAACAGGAATGCAGAGAGAGAACAGGAACACCGAGAGAGAACAGGAACACAGAGTGCGAACAGGAACACAGAGAGAACAGGAACAGAGAGAGAGAGCAGGAACACAGAGAATGAACAGGAACACAGAGAGAGAACAGGAACACAGAGAGAGAACTGGACCACAGAGAGAACAGGAACACAGAGAGAGAACAGGCACACAGAGAGATCAGGAACACAGAGAGAGAGCAGGAACACAGAGAATGAACAGGAACACAAAGAGAACAGGAACACGGAGAATGAACAGGAACACAGAGAGAGAGCAGGAACACAGAGAGAGAACAGGAACACAGAGAGAGAACAGGAACACACAGAGAGAACACGAACACAGAGATTTAACTGGAACACAGAGAGAGAACAGGGACAGAGAGAGAGAACAGGAACACAGAGAGAGAACAGGAACGCAGAGAGAACAGGAACACAGAGAATGAACAGGAACACAGAGAGAGAACAGGAACACAGAGTGCGAACAGGAACACAGAGAGAACAGGAACACAGAGAGAGAGCAGGAACACAGAGAGAGAAAAGGACCACAGAGAGAACAGGAACACAGAGAGAGAACAGGCACAGAGAGAGAACAGGAACACAGAGAGAGAGCAGGAACACACAGAGAGAGTAGGAACACAGAGAGAGAACAGGAACACAGAGAGAGAACAGGAACACAGAGTGCGAACAGGAACACAGAGAGAACAGGAACCCAGAGAGAGAACAGGAACACAGAGAGAGAAAAGGACCACAGAGAGAACAGGAACACAGAGAGAGAACAGGCACACAGAGAGATCAGGAACACAGAGAGAGAACAGGAACACAGAGAGAGAGCAGGAACACACAGAGAGAGTAGGAACACAGAGAGAGAACAGGAACACAGAGAGAGAACAGGAACACAGAGAGAGAACAGGAACACACAGAGAGAACAGGAACACAGAGAGAGAACGGCAACACAGAGAGAGAGCAGGAACACAGAGAGAACAGAAATACAGACAGAGAACAGGTTCACAGAGAGAGAGCAGGAACACAGAGAGAACAGGAGCACAGAGAGAGAGAACAGGAACACAGAGAGAGAACAGGAACACAGAGAGAGAGAGTTCGAACACAGAGAGAGAGCAGGAACACAGAGAACACAGGAACACAGAGAGAGAGCAGGAACACAGAGTGAGAGAACAGGAACACAGAGAGAGAGCAGGAACACAGGGAGAGAGAACAGGAACACAGAGAGAGAACAGGAACATAGAGAGAGAGGATAGGAACACAGGGAGAGAACAGGAAGACAGATAGAGTGTAGGACTACAAAGAGAGAACAGGAACAGAGAGAGAGAGAGCAGGAACACAGAGAGAAAACAGGAACACAGAGACAGTACAGGAACACAGAGAGAGAACAGGAACACAGAGAGAATAGCAACACAGAGAGAGAACAGGAACACAGAGAGAGACGAGGAACACAGAGAGAACAGGAACACAGAGAGAGAACAGGAACACTGAGAGAACAGGAACACAGAGAGAGAACACGAACACTGACAGAGAACAGGAACACAGAGAGAGAACAGGAACACAGAGAAAGAACAGGAACACAGAGAGAGAACAGGTTCACAGAGAGAGCAGGAGCACAGAGAGAACAGGAGCACAGAGAGAGAGAACAGGAACACAGAGAGAGAACAGGAATACAGAGAACACAGGAACACAGAGAGAGAGCAGGAACACAGAGAGAGAGTTGGAACACAGAGAGAGAGCAGGAACACAGAGAACACAGGAACACAGAGAGAGAGCAGGAACACAGAGAGAGAAAGGAACACAGAGAGAGCAGGAACACAGAGAGAGAGAGAGAACAGGAACACAGAGAGAGAGCAGGAACACAGAGAGAGAGAACAGGAACACAGAGAGAGAACAGGAACATAGAGAGAGAGAACAGGAACACAGAGAGAGAACAGGAACACAGAGAGAGAACAGGAACACAGAGAGAATAGCAAAACAGAGAGAGAACAGGAACACAGAGAGAGAGCAGGAACACTGAGAGAACAGGAACACAGAGAGAGAACACGAACACCGACAGAGAACAGGAACACAGAGAGAGAACAGGAACACAGAGAGAGAACAGGAACACAGAGAGAGAACAGGTTCACAGAGAGAGCAGGAACACAGAGAGAACAGGAGCACAGAGAGAGAGAACAGGAACACAGAGAGAGAACAGGAACACAGAGAGAGAGTTGGAACACAGAGAGAGAGCAGGAACACAGAGAACACAGGAACACAGAGAGAGAGCAGGAACACAGAGAGAGAAAGGAACACAGAGAGAGAGCAGGAACAGAGAGAGAGAGAGAACAGGAACACAGAGAGAGAGCAGGAACACAGAGAGAGAGAACAGGAACACAGAGAGAGAACAGGAACATAGAGAGAGAGAACAGGAACACAGAGAGAGAACAGGAATACAGAGAGAGAACAGGAAGACAGAGAGAGAGTAGGACTACAAAGAGAGAACAGGAACACAGACAGAGAGCAGGAACACAGAGAGCAAACAGGAACACAGACAGAGAACAGGAACACAGAGAGAACAGGAACACAGAGAATGAACAGGAACACAGAGAGAGAGCAGGAACACAGAGAGAGAACAGGAACACAGAGAGAGAACAGGAACACACAGAGAGAACACGAACACAGAGATTTAACAGGAACACAGAGAGAGAACAGGGACAGAGAGAGAGAACAGGAACACAGAGAGAGAACAGGAACGCAGAGAGAACAGGAACACAGAGAATGAACAGGAACACAGAGAGAGAACAGGAACACAGAGTGCGAACAGGAACACAGAGAGAACAGGAACAGAGAGAGAGAGAGCAGGAACACAGAGAATGAACAGGAACACAGAGAGAGAACAGGAACACAGAGAGAGAACTAGACCACAGAGAGAACAGGAACACAGAGAGAGAACAGGCACACAGAGAGATCAGGAACACAGAGAGAGAGCAGGAACACAGAGAATGAACAGGAACACAAAGAGAACAGGAACACAGAGAATGAACAGGAACACAGAGAGAGAGCAGGAACACAGAGAGAGAACAGGAACACAGAGAGAGAACAGGAACACACAGAGAGAACACGAACACAGAGATTTAACAGGAACACAGAGAGAGAACAGGGACAGAGAGAGAGAACAGGAACACAGAGAGAGAACAGGAACGCAGAGAGAACAGGAACACAGAGAATGAACAGGAACACAGAGAGAGAACAGGAACACAGAGTGCGAACAGGAACACAGAGAGAACAGGAACACAGAGAGAGAGCAGGAACACAGAGAATGAACAGGAACCCAGAGAGAGATCAGGAACACAGACAGAGAAAAGGACCACAGAGAGAACAGGAACACAGAGAGAGAACAGGCACACAGAGAGATCAGGAACACAGAGAGAGAACAGGAACACAGAGAGAGAGCAGGAACACACAGAGAGAGTAGGAACACAGAGAGAGAACAGGAACACAGAGAGAGAACAGGAACACAGTGAGAGAATTGGAACACAGAGAGAGCAGGAACACAGAGAGAACACAGGAACACAGAGAGAGAGCAGGAACACAGAGAGAGAGCAGGAACACAGGGAGAGAGAACAGGAACACAGAGAGAGAGCACGAACACAGAGAGAGAACAGGAACACATAGAGAGAGCTTGAACACGGAGAAAGAACAGGAATGCAGAGAGAGAACAGGAATGCAGAGAGAGAACAGGAACACAGAGAGAGAACAGGAACACAGAGTGCGAACAGGAACACAGAGAGAACAGGAACAGAGAGAGAGAGAGCAGGAACACAGAGAATGAACAGGAACACAGAGAGAGAACAGGAACACAGAGAGAGAACTGGACCACAGAGAGAACAGGAACACAGAGAGAGAACAGGCACACAGAGAGATCAGGAACACAGAGAGAGAGCAGGAACACAGAGAATGAACAGGAACACAAAGAGAACAGGAACACGGAGAATGAACAGGAACACAGAGAGAGAGCAGGAACACAGAGAGAGAACAGGAACACAGAGAGAGAACAGGAACACACAGAGAGAACACGAACACAGAGATTTAACTGGAACACAGAGAGAGAACAGGGACAGAGAGAGAGAACAGGAACACAGAGAGAGAACAGGAACGCAGAGAGAACAGGAACACAGAGAATGAACAGGAACACAGAGAGAGAACAGGAACACAGAGAGAGAGCAGGAACACACAGAGAGAGTAGGAACACAGAGAGAGAACAGGAACACAGAGAGAGAACAGGAACACAGAGTGCGAACAGGAACACAGAGAGAACAGGAACCCAGAGAGAGAACAGGAACACAGAGAGAGAAAAGGACCACAGAGAGAACAGGAACACAGAGAGAGAACAGGCACACAGAGAGATCAGGAACACAGAGAGAGAACAGGAACACAGAGAGAGAGCAGGAACACACAGAGAGAGTAGGAACACAGAGAGAGAGCAGGAACACAGAGAGAGAACAGGAACACAGAGAGAGAGCAGGAACACAGAGAGAGAAAAGGACCACAGAGAGAACAGGAACACAGAGAGAGAACAGGCACACAGAGAGATCAGGAACACAGAGAGAGAACAGGAACACAGAGAGAGAGCAGGAACACACAGAGAGAGTAGGAACACAGAGAGAGAACAGGAACACAGAGAGAGAACAGGAACACAGAGTGCGAACAGGAACACAGAGAGAACAGGAACCCAGAGAGAGAACAGGAACACAGAGAGAGAAAAGGACCACAGAGAGAACAGGAACACAGAGAGAGAACAGGCACACAGAGAGATCAGGAACACAGAGAGAGAACAGGAACACAGAGAGAGAGGAGGAACACACAGAGAGAGTAGGAACACAGAGAGAGAACAGGAACACAGAGAGAGAACAGGAACACAGAGAGAGAACAGGAACACACAGAGAGAACAGGAACACAGAGAGAACAGAAATACAGACAGAGAACAGGTTCACAGAGAGAGAGCAGGAACACAGAGAGAACAGGAGCACAGAGAGAGAGAACAGGAACACAGAGAGAGAACAGGAACACAGAGAGAGAGAGTTCGAACACAGAGAGAGAGCAGGAACACAGAGAACACAGGAACACAGAGAGAGAGCAGGAACACAGAGTGAGAGAACAGGAACACAGAGAGAGAGCAGGAACACAGGGAGAGAGAACAGGAACACAGAGAGAGAACAGGAACATAGAGAGAGAGGATAGGAACACAGGGAGAGAACAGGAAGACAGATAGAGTGTAGGACTACAAAAAGAGAACAGGAACAGAGAGAGAGAGAGCAGGAACACAGAGAGAAAACAGGAACACGGAGACAGTACAGGAACACAGAGAGAGAACAGGAACACAGAGAGAAAAGCAACACAGAGAGAGAACAGGAACACAGAGAGAGAGGAGGAACACAGAGAGAACAGGAACACAGAGAGAGAACAGGAACACTGAGAGAACAGGAACACAGAGAGAGAACACGAACACTGACAGAGAACAGGAACACAGAGAGAGAACAGGAACACAGAGAAAGAACAGGAACACAGAGAGAGAACAGGTTCACAGAGAGAGCAGGAGCACAGAGAGAACAGGAGCACAGAGAGAGAGAACAGGAACACAGAGAGAGAACAGGAATACAGAGAACACAGGAACACAGAGAGAGAGCAGGAACACAGAGAGAGAGTTGGAACACAGAGAGAGAGCAGGAACACAGAGAACACAGGAACACAGAAGGAGAGCAGGAACACAGAGAGAGAAAGGAACACAGAGAGAGCAGGAACACAGAGAGAGAGAGAGAACAGGAACACAGAGAGAGAGCAGGAACACAGAGAGAGAGAACAGGAACACAGAGAGAGAACAGGAACATAGAGAGAGAGAACAGGAACACAGAGAGAGAACAGGAACACAGAGAGAGAACAGGAACACAGAGAGAATAGCAAAACAGAGAGAGAACAGGAACACAGAGAGAGAGCAGGAACACTGAGAGAACAGGAACACAGAGAGAGAACACGAACACCGACAGAGAACAGGAACACAGAGAGAGAACAGGAACACAGAGAGAGAACAGGAACACAGAGAGAGAACAGGTTCACAGAGAGAGCAGGAACACAGAGAGAACAGGAGCACAGAGAGAGAGAACAGGAACACAGAGAGAGAACAGGAACACAGAGAGAGAGTTGGAACACAGAGAGAGAGCAGGAACACAGAGAACACAGGAACACAGAGAGAGAGCAGGAACACAGAGAGAGAAAGGAACACAGAGAGAGAGCAGGAACAGAGAGAGAGAGAGAACAGGAACACAGAGAGAGAGCAGGAACACAGAGAACACAGGAACACAGAGAGAGAGCAGGAACACAGAGAGAGAAAGGAACACAGAGAGAGAGCAGGAACAGAGAGAGAGAGAGAACAGGAGCACAGAGAGAGAGAACAGGAACACAGAGAGAGAACAGGAATACAGAGAACACAGGAACACAGAGAGAGAGCAGGAACACAGAGAGAGAGTTGGAACACAGAGAGAGAGCAGGAACACAGAGAACACAGGAACACAGAGAGAGAGCAGGAACACAGAGAGAGAAAGGAACACAGAGAGAGCAGGAACACAGAGAGAGAGAGAGAACAGGAACACAGAGAGAGAGCAGGAACACAGAGAGAGAGAACAGGAACACAGAGAGAGAACAGGAACATAGAGAGAGAGAACAGGAACACAGAGAGAGAACAGGAACACAGAGAGAGAACAGGAACACAGAGAGAATAGCAAAACAGAGAGAGAACAGGAACACAGAGAGAGAGCAGGAACACTGAGAGAACAGGAACACAGAGAGAGAACACGAACACCGACAGAGAACAGGAACACAGAGAGAGAACAGGAACACAGAGAGAGAACAGGAACACAGAGAGAGAACAGGTTCACAGAGAGAGCAGGAACACAGAGAGAACAGGAGCACAGAGAGAGAGAACAGGAACACAGAGAGAGAACAGGAACACAGAGAGAGAGTTGGAACACAGAGAGAGAGCAGGAACACAGAGAACACAGGAACACAGAGAGAGAGCAGGAACACAGAGAGAGAAAGGAACACAGAGAGAGAGCAGGAACAGAGAGAGAGAGAGAACAGGAACACAGAGAGAGAGCAGGAACACAGAGAGAGAGAACAGGAACACAGAGAGAGAACAGGAACATAGAGAGAGAGAACAGGAACACAGAGAGAGAACAGGAATACAGAGAGAGAACAGGAAGACAGAGAGAGAGTAGGACTACAAAGAGAGAACAGGAACACAGACAGAGAGCAGGAACACAGAGAGAGAGCAGGAACACAGACAGAGAACAGGAACACAGAGAGAACAGGAACACAGAGAATGAACAGGAACACAGAGAGAGAGCAGGAACACAGAGAGAGAACAGGAACACAGAGAGAGAACAGGAACACACAGAGAGAACACGAACACAGAGATTTAACAGGAACACAGAGAGAGAACAGGGACAGAGAGAGAGAACAGGAACACAGAGAGAGAACAGGAACGCAGAGAGAACAGGAACACAGAGAATGAACAGGAACACAGAGAGAGAACAGGAACACAGAGTGCGAACAGGAACACAGAGAGAACAGGAACAGAGAGAGAGAGAGCAGGAACACAGAGAATGAACAGGAACACAGAGAGAGAGCAGGAACACAGAGAGAGAACTAGACCACAGAGAGAACAGGAACACAGAGAGAGAACAGGCACACAGAGAGATCAGGAACACAGAGAGAGAGCAGGAACACAGAGAATGAACAGGAACACAAAGAGAACAGGAACACAGAGAATGAACAGGAACACAGAGAGAGAGCAGGAACACAGAGAGAGAACAGGAACACAGAGAGAGAACAGGAACACACAGAGAGAACACGAACACAGAGATTTAACAGGAACACAGAGAGAGAACAGGGACAGAGAGAGAGAACAGGAACACAGAGAGAGAACAGGAACGCAGAGAGAACAGGAACACAGAGAATGAACAGGAACACAGAGAGAGAACAGGAACACAGAGTGCGAACAGGAACACAGAGAGAACAGGAACACAGAGAGAGAGCAGGAACACAGAGAATGAACAGGAACCCAGAGAGAGATCAGGAACACAGACAGAGAAAAGGACCACAGAGAGAACAGGAACACAGAGAGAGAACAGGCACACAGAGAGATCAGGAACACAGAGAGAGAACAGGAACACAGAGAGAGAGCAGGAACACACAGAGAGAGTAGGAACACAGAGAGAGAACAGGAACACAGAGAGAGAACAGGAACACAGTGAGAGAATTGGAACACAGAGAGAGCAGGAACACAGAGAGAACACAGGAACACAGAGAGAGAGCAGGAACACAGAGAGAGAGCAGGAACACAGGGAGAGAGAACAGGAACACAGAGAGAGAGCACGAACACAGAGAGAGAACAGGAACACATAGAGAGAGCTTGAACACGGAGAAAGAACAGGAATGCAGAGAGAGAACAGGAATGCAGAGAGAGAACAGGAACACAGAGAGAGAACAGGAACACAGAGTGCGAACAGGAACACAGAGAGAACAGGAACAGAGAGAGAGAGAGCAGGAACACAGAGAGAGAACAGGAACACAGAGAGAGAACTGGACCACAGAGAGAACAGGAACACAGAGAGAGAACAGGCACACAGAGAGATCAGGAACACAGAGAGAGAGCAGGAACACAGAGAATGAACAGGAACACAAAGAGAACAGGAACACGGAGAATGAACAGGAACACAGAGAGAGAGCAGGAACACAGAGAGAGAACAGGAACACAGAGAGAGAACAGGAACACACAGAGAGAACACGAACACAGAGATTTAACTGGAACACAGAGAGAGAACAGGGACAGAGAGAGAGAACAGGAACACAGAGAGAGAACAGGAACGCAGAGAGAACAGGAACACAGAGAATGAACAGGAACACAGAGAGAGAACAGGAACACAGAGAGAGAGCAGGAACACACAGAGAGAGTAGGAACACAGAGAGAGAACAGGAACACAGAGAGAGAACAGGAACACAGAGTGCGAACAGGAACACAGAGAGAACAGGAACCCAGAGAGAGAACAGGAACACAGAGAGAGAAAAGGACCACAGAGAGAACAGGAACACAGAGAGAGAACAGGCACACAGAGCGATCAGGAACACAGAGAGAGAACAGGAACACAGAGAGAGAGCAGGAACACACAGAGAGAGTAGGAACACAGAGAGAGAGCAGGAACACAGAGAGAGAACAGGAACACAGAGAGAGAGCAGGAACACAGAGAGAGAAAAGGACCACAGAGAGAACAGGAACACAGAGAGAGAACAGGCACACAGAGAGATCAGGAACACAGAGAGAGAACAGGAACACAGAGAGAGAGCAGGAACACACAGAGAGAGTAGGAACACAGAGAGAGAACAGGAACACAGAGAGAGAACAGGAACACAGAGTGCGAACAGGAACACAGAGAGAACAGGAACCCAGAGAGAGAACAGGAACACAGAGAGAGAAAAGGACCACAGAGAGAACAGGAACACAGAGAGAGAACAGGCACACAGAGAGATCAGGAACACAGAGAGAGAACAGGAACACAGAGAGAGAGCAGGAACACACAGAGAGAGTAGGAACACAGAGAGAGAACAGGAACACAGAGAGAGAACAGGAACACACAGAGAGAACAGGAACACAGAGAGAACAGAAATACAGACAGAGAACAGGTTCACAGAGAGAGAGCAGGAACACAGAGAGAACAGGAGCACAGAGAGAGAGAACAGGAACACAGAGAGAGAACAGGAACACAGAGAGAGAGAGTTCGAACACAGAGAGAGAGCAGGAACACAGAGAACACAGGAACACAGAGAGAGAGCAGGAACACAGAGTGAGAGAACAGGAACACAGAGAGAGAGCAGGAACACAGGGAGAGAGAACAGGAACACAGAGAGAGAACAGGAACATAGAGAGAGAGGATAGGAACACAGGGAGAGAACAGGAAGACAGATAGAGTGTAGGACTACAAAAAGAGAACAGGAACAGAGAGAGAGAGAGCAGGAACACAGAGAGAAAACAGGAACACGGAGACAGTACAGGAACACAGAGAGAGAACAGGAACACAGAGAGAATAGCAACACAGAGAGAGAACAGGAACACAGAGAGAGAGGAGGAACACAGAGAGAACAGGAACACAGAGAGAGAACAGGAACACTGAGAGAACAGGAACACAGAGAGAGAACACGAACACTGACAGAGAACAGGAACACAGAGAGAGAACAGGAACACAGAGAAAGAACAGGAACACAGAGAGAGAACAGGTTCACAGAGAGAGCAGGAGCACAGAGAGAACAGGAGCACAGAGAGAGAGAACAGGAACACAGAGAGAGAACAGGAATACAGAGAACACAGGAACACAGAGAGAGAGCAGGAACACAGAGAGAGAGTTGGAACACAGAGAGAGAGCAGGAACACAGAGAACACAGGAACACAGAAGGAGAGCAGGAACACAGAGAGAGAAAGGAACACAGAGAGAGCAGGAACACAGAGAGAGAGAGAGAACAGGAACACAGAGAGAGAGCAGGAACACAGAGAGAGAGAACAGGAACACAGAGAGAGAACAGGAACATAGAGAGAGAGAACAGGAACACAGAGAGAGAACAGGAACACAGAGAGAGAACAGGAACACAGAGAGAATAGCAAAACAGAGAGAGAACAGGAACACAGAGAGAGAGCAGGAACACTGAGAGAACAGGAACACAGAGAGAGAACACGAACACCGACAGAGAACAGGAACACAGAGAGAGAACAGGAACACAGAGAGAGAACAGGAACACAGAGAGAGAACAGGTTCACAGAGAGAGCAGGAACACAGAGAGAACAGGAGCACAGAGAGAGAGAACAGGAACACAGAGAGAGAACAGGAACACAGAGAGAGAGTTGGAACACAGAGAGAGAGCAGGAACACAGAGAACACAGGAACACAGAGAGAGAGCAGGAACACAGAGAGAGAAAGGAACACAGAGAGAGAGCAGGAACAGAGAGAGAGAGAGAACAGGAACACAGAGAGAGAGCAGGAACACAGAGAGAGAGAACAGGAACACAGAGAGAGAACAGGAACATAGAGAGAGAGAACAGGAACACAGAGAGAGAACAGGAATACAGAGAGAGAACAGGAAGACAGAGAGAGAGTAGGACTACAAAGAGAGAACAGGAACACAGACAGAGAGCAGGAACACAGAGAGCAAACAGGAACACAGACAGAGAACAGGAACACAGAGAGAACAGGAACACAGAGAATGAACAGGAACACAGAGAGAGAGCAGGAACACAGAGAGAGAACAGGAACACAGAGAGAGAACAGGAACACACAGAGAGAACACGAACACAGAGATTTAACTGGAACACAGAGAGAGAACAGGGACAGAGAGAGAGAACAGGAACACAGAGAGAGAACAGGAACGCAGAGAGAACAGGAACACAGAGAATGAACAGGAACACAGAGAGAGAACAGGAACACAGAGTGCGAACAGGAACACAGAGAGAACAGGAACAGAGAGAGAGAGAGCAGGAACACAGAGAATGAACAGGAACACAGAGAGAGAACAGGAACACAGAGAGAGAACTGGACCACAGAGAGAACAGGAACACAGAGAGAGAACAGGCACACAGAGAGATCAGGAACACAGAGAGAGAGCAGGAACACAGAGAATGAACAGGAACACAAAGAGAACAGGAACACAGAGAATGAACAGGAACACAGAGAGAGAGCAGGAACACAGAGAGAGAACAGGAACACAGAGAGAGAACAGGAACACACAGAGAGAACACGAACACAGAGATTTAACAGGAACACAGAGAGAGAACAGGGACAGAGAGAGAGAACAGGAACACAGAGAGAGAACAGGAACGCAGAGAGAACAGGAACACAGAGAATGAACAGGAACACAGAGAGAGAACAGGAACACAGAGTGCGAACAGGAACACAGAGAGAACAGGAACACAGAGAGAGAGCAGGAACACAGAGAATGAACAGGAACCCAGAGAGAGATCAGGAACACAGAGAGAGAAAAGGACCACAGAGAGAACAGGAACACAGAGAGAGAACAGGCACACAGAGAGATCAGGAACACAGAGAGAGAACAGGAACACAGAGAGAGAGCAGGAACACACAGAGAGAGTAGGAACACAGAGAGAGAACAGGAACACAGAGAGAGAACAGGAACACAGTGAGAGAATTGGAACACAGAGAGAGCAGGAACACAGAGAGAACACAGGAACACAGAGAGAGAGCAGGAACACAGAGAGAGAGCAGGAACACAGGGAGAGAGAACAGGAACACACAGAGAGAACACGAACACAGAGAGAGAACAGGAACACATAGAGAGAGCTTGAACACGGAGAAAGAACAGGAATGCAGAGAGAGAACAGGAATGCAGAGAGAGAACAGGAACACAGAGAGAGAACAGGAACACAGAGTGCGAACAGGAACACAGAGAGAACAGGAACAGAGAGAGAGAGAGCAGGAACACAGAGAATGAACAGGAACACAGAGAGAGAACAGGAACACAGAGAGAGAACTGGACCACAGAGAGAACAGGAACACAGAGAGAGAACAGGCACACAGAGAGATCAGGAACACAGAGAGAGAGCAGGAACACAGAGAATGAACAGGAACACAAAGAGAACAGGAACACGGAGAATGAACAGGAACACAGAGAGAGCAGGAACACAGAGAGAGAACAGGAACACAGAGAGAGAACAGGAACACACAGAGAGAACACGAACACAGAGATTTAACTGGAACACAGAGAGAGAACAGGGACAGAGAGAGAGAACAGGAACACAGAGAGAGAACAGGAACGCAGAGAGAACAGGAACACAGAGAATGAACAGGAACACAGAGAGAGAACAGGAACACAGAGAGAGAGCAGGAACACACAGAGAGAGTAGGAACACAGAGAGAGAACAGGAACACAGAGAGAGAACAGGAACACAGAGTGCGAACAGGAACACAGAGAGAACAGGAACCCAGAGAGAGAACAGGAACACAGAGAGAGAAAAGGACCACAGAGAGAACAGGAACACAGAGAGAGAACAGGCACACAGAGAGATCAGGAACACAGAGAGAGAACAGGAACACAGAGAGAGAGCAGGAACACACAGAGAGAGTAGGAACACAGAGAGAGAACAGGAACACAGAGAGAGAACAGGAACACAGTGAGAGAATTGGAACACAGAGAGAGCAGGAACACAGAGAGAACAGGAACACAGAGAGAGAGCAGGAACACAGAGAGAGAACAGGAACACAGAGAGAGAGCAGGAACACAGGGAGAGAGAACAGGAACACAGAGAGAGAGCACGAACACAGAGAGAGAACAGGAACACATAGAGAGAGCTTGAACACGGAGAAAGAACAGGAATGCAGAGAGAGAACAGGAATGCAGAGAGAGAACAGGAACACAGAGAGAGAACAGGAACACGGAGAAAGAACAGGAACGCAGAGAGTGAACAGGAACACAGAGAGAGAACAGGAACACAGAGAGAACAGTAACACAGCGAGAGAAAGGAACACAGAGAGAGAACTGGAACACAGAGATAATAGGAACACAGAGAGGACAGGAATGCAGAGAGTGAACAGGAACACAGAGAGGGAACAGGAACACAGAGAGAACAGGAACACAGAGAGAACAGGAACACAGAGAGAACAGGAACACAAAGAGAGAACAGGAACACAGAGAGTGAGCAGGAACACAGTGAAAGAACAGGAACACGGAGAGAGAACAGGAACACAGAGAGAGAACAGGAACACAGAGGGAACAGGAACACAAAGAGAGAACAGGAACACAGAGAGTGAGCAGGAACACTGAGAGAGAACAGGAACACAGAGAGAGAACAGGAACAAAGAGAGGACAGGAACACAGAGAGAAAGCAGGAACACAGTGAGAGAGCAGGAACACAGAGAGAGAACAGGAACACAAAGAGAGAACAGGAACACAGAGAGTGAGCAGGAATACAGTGAAAGAACAGGAACACAGAGAGAGAACAGGAACACAGAGAGAGAACAGGAACACAGAGAGAACAGGAACACAGAGAGAGAACAGAAACACAGAGAGAGAGCAGGAACACAGTGTGCGAACAGGAACACAGAGAGAGAAATGGAACACAGAGAGAGAACAGGAACACAGAGAGAACAGGAACACAAAGAGAGAACAGGAACACAAAGAGAGAACAGGAACACAGAGAGAGAACAGGAACACAGAGAGAGAACAGGAACTCAGAGAGAACAGGAGCACAGAGAGAACAGGAACACAGAGAGAGCAGGAACACAGAGAGAGAGCAGGAACACAGAGAGAGAACAGGAACACAGAGAGAGAACAGGAACACAGAGAGAACAGGAACACAGAGAGAGAACAGGAACACAGAGAGAGAGCAGGAACACAGAGAGAGAACCGGAATACAGAGAGAGAGCAGGAACACAGAGAGAGAACAGGAACACAGAGAGAACAGGAACACAGAGAGAGTACAGGAACACAGAGAGAGAGCAGGAACACAGAGAGAGAACAGGAACACAAAGAGAGAACAGGAACACAGTGAGAAAACAGGAACAAAGAGAGAGAACAGGAACTCAGAGAGAACAGGAGCACAGAGAGAGCAAGAACATAGAGAGTTACCCCTGAAACACAGAGAGTGCAGGAACATAGAATGAGCAGGAACACTGGGAGAACGGGAACACAGAGAGAGAACAGGAACAGAGAGCTCGATGGAGCACTGAGAGAACAGGAGCAGCACAGAGAGAGAAGGAGTTCACATGGTGAACTGAAGTCCCAGCAGGCACAAGAATTAAGAAAGCCAAATCGCTGAGATGTTACATTTTTGTTAAATAGAAGAAGAATATAACAAAAGCACTTTACGATATATGAAGCAATAATATGCATTCTTTATTTAAAGATAAATATAGTTCACTGGGAGCTTAGTATAGTATATGTGACATCTACCACTGCTGCGCAAAGACTGTGTTCAAACCTTGGGACAGAGAAATTCTATCTTGTCACTGCATGCAATGATTGACAAAAGACACAGACACGGACACTCACACATACACACACATACACACACACACACACACACACTTTAATGTATATGCCATCTTGTCACAACATTCCATTTTATTTTAATGGACAGTTTGCTCTGAATGAATCAACTGATGAAATAACAACAAAAGGCAGCTGACCATTGTGTATAGTTGCTGATATAGCAATCACAAGGAATGGAGACGAGTGCTGGCTGGAGTGGATTGGCAAAGGTGTTTAACAACAAAGATGATTGAAATAATGGCAGATATTTAAGAAAATAGTTCAAGACTGACAACACAGATATTTCCCAATGAAGAAGGAATTTAGGAACAGGCTAAGCCAATAATGGTTAACAGGGAAGTTAAGGATAGCATCAAACAGGAAGAGAAAAACATATAACATGGCATAGATAATGATAAGCCAGAGGTTTGGGAAAATTTTAAAAACTAACAAAAATGATCAA
This sequence comes from Chiloscyllium plagiosum, assembly GCF_037043375.1. Lineage (NCBI taxonomy): Eukaryota > Metazoa > Chordata > Chondrichthyes > Orectolobiformes > Hemiscylliidae > Chiloscyllium > Chiloscyllium plagiosum. The sequence continues at coordinate 27,869,773 of NW_028270145.1, forward strand.
AAATATAATGGAGAGAAGATAAACTTGGAGGGTAAACTTGCAACTAATATAAAAACAGATAGCAAGAGCTTCTTTAAATATAGTAAAAGGGAGAGAGAAGCTGAAGTGAACAAAGGTCCCTTAGAGAATAAAGCTCGGGAAATAACTATGGGGAATGAGGAAATGGCAGAGGAGTTAAATAAATAATTTTCATCAATCTTCACATTAGCATTCTAACATTACTGAATAATAAAGGGGCAAGGGGAGGAGAGGAAATAAAAACAATAACTGTCCTTAGAGAAAGAAATGTTAGGGAAACTAATTGGACAAAAGACCAAAAAGTAGTGAATAAACAGTGGATGTAATATATTTGGATTTTTAGGTTTGCTTAGATTCCCCATATGGAGTTGGAGTGATGTATTAGCATGGATAGGGGATTGGCTAACCAATAGAAGATAATGTGTTGGGATAAGGGAGGCATTTTCAGGATGATAACCTGTAACTAATGGAGTGCCAAAGGGATCAGTGCTGGTGAATAGGCTATTGCCAAGTTTGCTGATGACACAAAAATAGGTAGTAAGGCACATGGAGAGGATGAGGCAGAACCTGTGACAGAGGGATAGAGAGACAGGTTAAGTGAGTGGGTAAATCTTGGATGGCTAATAATGTGAGAAAATGGCAGGAAGAAGTTAAATGGTGAAAGACTGCAGAAAGTTAGAGCAGAGAGGTTCAGTGGGTAACAGAGGTAAAATGGAATGGTAGCCTTTATTTCAAAAGGAATGGAATATGAAAATAGGGAGTTTTTTTTTAAAACTATATAAGGCTGGTCAGACCACAGCTGGAATATTATGAACAGTATTGGGCCCTTTATGTAGAGAAAGAAATACTGGCATCGGAGGCAGTCCAGAAAAGGTTCATGAGGTTGATACTAGATAGGGAGGCACTGTCCTATGAGGAGAGGTTGAGTAGGTTATGTCTGCATTCAATGGAGTTTTGAAGAATGAGAGGTGAAATTATTAAAACACACAAGATTCTAAAAGGACTTGACCGGGCAGATGTGGAAATGTCGTTACCCCCTTGCGGGAGAGTCTAAAACGAGAGGATATAGTCCCAGAATAAGGGTTGCCCATTTAAAACAAAGATCAGAAGGTATTTTTTCTCTCAGACAGTGGGGAATCTGTGGAACTCTTTATCACAGAGACCTGTAGAGTTTGGGTCATTAAGTAGATTCAAGGTGGAGTTTGACAGTTTCTAAAGCAGTAAAAGTGAGTCTAGGGTTCCAGGGAAAACGCAAGAAGATGGAGCTGAGATTTATAAAATCAGACATGATCTAATTCAATGCTGTAACAGACTCAATGGGCTGAATAACACACTTCTACCCCAATGTCATATCATCTTATGGTTACTAAAGGCTGCAAGCATTGCTGTTAATCTATCATATCCTGTCAATGATTGTAATAATTGACAGTTTAAGAAACATTCCCTTAAAGATGCATCTCATCATATCTTAACAGGGGAGAATACCATCACAGAGAGAGAGAGTAACAGCACAGAGAGAGGACAGGATCACAGATAGAGAAAGGGAGCAGGATAACGGACAGACAGGGAGGGGGATCATAGAGACACAGGGAGGGGGATCACAGAGACACAGGGAGGGGGATCACAGACAGACAGGGAGGGGGATCACAGAGACACAGGGAGGGGGATCACAGAGACACAGGGAGGGGGATCACAGACAGACAGGGAGGGGGATCACGGAGAAACAGGGAGGGTGATCACAGAGACACAGGGAGGGGGGATCAAACAGACACGGGGAGGGGGATCACAGAGAGACAGGGAGGGGGGTCACAGAGACACAGAGAGGGGGATCACACAGACATGGGGAGGGGAATCACAGAGACACGGGGAGGGGGATCACAGAGAGACAGGGAGGGGGATCACAGAGACATAGGGAGGGAGATCACAGAGAGACATAGGGAGGGGTGATCACAGAGAGACACAGGGAGGGGGATCACAGAGACACAGGAAGGGGGATCACAGAGAGACACAGGGAGGGGGATCACAGAGAGACAGGGAGGAGGTCACAGAGAGACACAGGGAGGGGGATCACTGAGACACAGGGAGGGGGATCACAGAGAGACAGGGAGGGGGATCACAGAGACACAGTGAGGCGGATCACAGAGACACAGGGAGGGGAATCACTGAGACACAGGGAGGGGGTCACAGAGAGACAGGGAGGGGGGTCATAGAGAGACACAAGGAGGGGGATCACAGAGACACAGGGAAGGGGGATCACTGAGAGACAGGGAGGGGGATCACAGAGACACAGGAAGGGGGGATCACAGAGAGACAGGGAGGGGGATCACAGAGAGACAGGGAAGGGGATCACAGAGAGACAGGGAGGGGGGATCACAGAGACACAGGGAGGGAGATCACAGAGAGACACAGGAAGGGGTGTCACAGAGACACAGGGAGAGGGATCACAGACACATGGGGAGGGGGATCACAGAGACACAGGGAGGGGGATCACAGAGACACAGGGAGGGGGATCACAGAGAGACAGGGAGGGAGGGGTGTCACAGAGAGACAGGGAGGGGGTCACAGAGAGACACAGGGAGGGGTGTCACAGAGAGACACAGGGAGGGGTGTCACAGAGACACAGGGAGGGGGATCACCGAGAGACAGGGAGGGGGATCACAGAGACACAGGGAGGGGGTTCACAGAGAGACACAGGGAGGGATGGTCACAAAGACACAGGGAGGGGGATCACAGAGAGACAGGGAGGGGGATCAGAGAGAGACAGGGAGGGGGATCACAGAGAGACACAGGGAGGGGGATCACTGAGACACAGGGAGGGGGTCACAGAGAGACAGGGAGGGGGGTCATAGAGAGACACAGGGAGGGGGTTCACAGAGACACAGGGAAGGGGGATCACTGAGAGACAGGGAGGGGGATCACTGAGACACAGGGAGAGGGATCACAGAAACACCGGGAGGGATGATCACAGAGACACAGGGAGGGGGATCACAGAGAGACACAGGGAGAGGGATCACAGAGATACAGGGAGGGGGATCACAGACACACGGGGAGGGGGATCACAGAGACACAGGGAGGGGCATCACAGAGACACAGGGAGGGGGATCACAGAGAGACACAGTGAGGGGTGTCACAGAGAGACACAGGGAGGGGTGTCACAGAGACACAGGGAGGGGGATCACCAAGAGACAGGGAGGGGGATCACAGAGAAACAGGGAGGGGGGTCACAGAGACACAGGGAAGGGGGATCAAACAGACACGGGGAGGGGGATCACAGAGAGACAGGGAGGGGGATCATGGAGAAACAGGGAGGGGGATCATAGAGACACAGGGAGGGGGGTCACAGAGACACAGGGAGGGGGATCACACAGACATGGGGAGGGGAATCACAGAGACACGGGGAGGGGGATCACAGAGAGACAGGGAGGGGGATCACAGAGACATAGGGAGGGAGATCACAGAGAGACATAGGGAGGGGTGATCACAGAGAGACACAGGGAGGGGGATCACAGAGACACAGGGAGGGGGATCACAGAGAGACAGGGAGGGGGATCACAGAGACACAGGGAGGAGGTCACAGAGAGACACAGGGAGGGGGATCACTGAGACACAGGGAGGGGGATCACAGAGAGACAGGGAAGGGGATCACAGAGAGACACAGGGAAGGGGATCACAGAGACAGGGAGGGGGATCACAGAGACACAGTGAGGCGGATCACAGAGACACAGGGAGGGAAATCACTGAGACACAGGGAGGGGGTCACAGAGAGACAGGGAGGGGGGTCATAGAGAGACACAAGGAGGGGGATCACAGAGACACAGGGAAGGGGGATCACTGAGAGACAGGGAGGGGGATCACAGAGACACAGGGAGGGGGGATCACAGAGACACAGGGAGGGGGATCACAGAGAGACAGGGAAGGGGATCACAGAGAGACAGGGAGGGGGTCACAGAGAGACGCAGGAAGGGGTGTCACAGAGAGACACAGGAAGGGGTGTCACAGAGACACAGGGAGAGGGATCACAGACACACGGGGAGGGGGATCACAGAGACACAGGAAGGGGGATCACAGAGACACAGGGAGGGGGATCACAGAGAGACACAGGGAGGGGTGTCACAGAGAGACACAGGGAGGGGTGTCACAGAGACACAGGGAGGGGGATCACAGAGACACAGGGAGGGGGTTCACAGAGAGACACAGGGAGGGATGGTCACAAAGACACAGGGAGGGGGACAACAGAGAGACAGGGAGGGGGATCACAGAGAGACAGGGAGGGGGATCACAGAGAGACACAGGGAGGGGGATCACAGAGACAGGGAGGGGGATCACAGAGACACAGGGAGGGGGATCACTGAGACACAGGGAGGGGGTCACAGAAAGACAGGGACGGGGGTCATAGAGAGACACAGGGAGGGGGTTCACAGAGACACAGGGAAGGGAGATCACTGAGAGACAGGGAGGGGGATCACTGAGACACAGGGAGAGGGATCACAGAGACACTGGGAGGGGGGATCACAGAGACACAGGGAGGGGGATCACAGAGAGACACAGGGAGGGGTGTCACAGAGACAGGGAAGGGGATCACAGAGACACGGGGAGGGGGATCACAGAGACACAGGGAGGGGGATCACAGAGACACCGGAAGGGGGATCACAGAGAGACACAGGGAGGGGTGTCACAGAGAGACACAGGGAGGGGTGTGACAGAGACACAGGGATGGGGATCACCGAGAGACAGGGAGGGGGATCACAGAGACACAGGGAAAGGGATCACAGAGACACAGGGAAGGGGATCACAGAGACACAAGGAGGGGGATCACAGAGAGACATAGGGAGGAGGGATCACAGAGAGACAGGGAGGAGGGTCACAGAAAGACACAGGGAGGGGGATCACAGAGAGACAGGGAAGTGGATCACAGAGAGACAGGGAAGGGGATCACAGAGAGCCAGGGAGGGGGATCACAGAGAGACAAGGACGGGGGATCACAGAGAGCCAGGGAGGGGGATCACAGAGACACAGGGAGGGGGATCACAGAGACACAGAGAGGGGGATCACAGAGACACAGGGAGGGAGATCTCAGAGACACAGGGAGGGGGATCACAGAGACACGGGGAGGGGGATCACAGAGAGACTGGGAGGGGGATCACAGAGAGACTGGGAGGGGGTATCACAGAGAGACAGGGAGGGGGATCACAGAGACACAGGGAGGGGGATCACAGAGAGACAGGGAGGGGGTTCACAGAGACACAGGGAAGGGGGTCACAGAGACACAGGGAGGGGATCACAGAGACATAGGAAGGGGGATCACAGAGACATAGCGAGGGGGATCACAGAGACACAGGGAGGGGGGATCACAGAGAGACATGGAGGGGGGATCACACAGAGACAGGGAGGGGGATCACAGAGACACAGGGAGGGGGATCACAGAGAGACAGGGAGGGGGATCACAGAGACACAGGGAGGGGCGATCACAGAGACACAGGGAGGGGGATCACAGAGACACAGGAAGGGGGATCACAGAGAGATAGGGAGGGGGATCACAGAGACACAGGGAGGGAATCTCAGAGACACAGGGAGGGGGATCACAGAAAGACAGGGAGGGGCATCACAGAGACACAGGGAGGGGGATCACAGAGACACAGGGATGGGGAGTCTCAGAGACACAGAGAGGGGGATCACAGAGAGACAGGGAGGGGAATCACAGAGAGACACAGGGAGGGGGGTCACGGAGAGACACAGGGAGGGGGATCACAGAGACACAGCGAGGGGGATCACAGAGAGACAGGGAGGGGGTTCACAGAGACACAGGGAGGGGAGTCACAGAGACACAGGGAGGGGATCACAGAGACATAGGAAGGGGGATCACAGAGAGACAGGGAGTGGGATCACAGAAACACAGGGAGGGGGATCACAGAGACACAGGGAGGGGATCACAGAGACACAGGGAAGGGGGATCACAGAGAGACAGGGAGGGGGATCACAGAGACATAGGGAGGGGGATCACAGAGACACAGGGAGGGGGGATCACAGAGAGACATGGAGGGGGGATCACACAGAGACAGGGAGGGGGATCACAGAGACACAGGGAGGGGGATCACAGAGAGACAGGGAGGGGGATTACAGAGACACAGGGAGAGGCGATCACAGAGACACAGGGAGGGGGATCACAGAGACACAGGAAGGGGGATCACAGAGAGATAGGGAGGGGGATCACAGATCACAGGGAGGGAATCTCAGAGACACAGGGAGGGGGATCACAGAAAGACAGTGAGGGGGATCACAGAGACACAGGGAGGGGGATCACAGAGACACAGGGAGGGGGATCACAGAGAGACAGGGAAGGGGGTCACGGAGAGACACAGGGAGGGGGATCACAGAGACACAGGGAGGGGGATCACAGAGAGACAGGGAGGGGGTTCACAGAGACACAGGAAGGGGAGTCACAGAGACACAGGGAGGGGATCACAGAGACATAGGAAGGGGGATCACAGAGAGACAGGGAGTGGGATCACAGAAACACAGGGAGGGGGATCACAGAGACACAGGGAGGGGGATCACAGAGACACAGGGAGGGGGATCACAGAGAGACAGGGAGGGGGATCACAGAGACATAGGGAGGGGGATCACAGAGACACAGGGAGGGGGGATCACAGAGAGACATGGAGGGGGGATCACACAGAGACAGGGAGGGGGATCACAGAGACACAGGGAGGGGGATCACAGAGAGACAGGGAGGGGGATCACAGAGACACAGGGAGGGGCGATCACAGAGACACAGGGAGGGGGATCACAGAGATACAGGAAGGGGGATCACAGAGAGATAGGGAGGGAGATCACAGAGACACAGGGAGGGAATCTCAGAGACACAGGGAGGGGGATCACAGAAAGACAGGGAGGGGGATCACAGAGACACACGGAGGGGGATCACAGAGACACAGGGAGGGGGATCACAGAGAGATAGGGAGGGGGATCACAGAGACACAGGGAGGGGATCACAGAGAGACACAGGGAGGGGTGTCACAGAGACACAGGGAGGGGGATCACAGAGAGACAGGGAGGGGGATCACAGAGACACAGGGAGGGGCGATCACAGAGAGACACAGGGAGGGGTGTCACAGAGACACAGGGAGGGGGATCACAGAGAGACACAGGGAGGGGGATCACAGAGAGACACAGGGAGGGGTGTCACAGAGACACAGGGAGTGGGATCACAGAGAGACAGGGAGGGGGATCACAGAGAGACAGGGAGGGGGATCACAGAGAGACAGGGAGGGGGATCACAGAGACATAGGGAGGGGGATCACAGAGACACAGGGCGGGGGATCACAGAGAGACAGGGAGGGCGATCACAGAAAGACAGGAGGGGGGATCACAGAGACACAGGGAGGGGGATCAGAGAGAGACAGGGAGGGGTGTCACAGAGACACAGGGAGGAGGATCACCGAGAGACAGGGAGGGGACTCACAGAGAGACAGGGAGGGGGAATCACAGAGAGAGAAAGAGATTAGGATGATGAGGTCAGGGGAGCAGCATCACAGAGAGCGAGCAGAATGATAGAGAAAGAGAGTGCAGGATGACAGAGAGAGAGAGAGAGAGAGAGCAGGATGACAGAGAAAGCGATGCAGAATGACCGAGAGTGAGAGAGCAGGATGACAGAGGGAGAGAGAAAGAGAGAGAGATAGAGAGAGAGAAAACAGAATGACAGGGAGAGAGCAGGATGACAGCGAGAGAGAGAACAGAATGACAGAGAGAGAGAGAGAGTGGAATGAAAGAGAGAGAGAGAGAACAGAATGACAGAGAAAGAGAGCAGGATGATGGGGGTGAGAGAGAGAGAGAACAGAATGACAGAGAGAGAGAGCAGGATGACGGGGGAGAGAGAGAGAGAGAACAGAATGAGAGAGGGAGAGAACAGAATGACAGAGAGAGAGAGCAGGATGATGGGGGTGAGAGAGAGAGAGAGAACAGAATGACAGAGAGAAGAATGGGATGACAGAGAGAGAGAGAGAAGAGAATGACAGAGAGAGCAGGAGTTTAAAGTTTGTGCGAAGATTTGTAGCTCGGGTGCTCGTTGTTGTGGTTCTGTTCGCGAGCTGGAAGTTTTTGTTGCAAACGTTTCATCCCCTGGCTAGGCAACATCATCAGTGCTTGGGAGCCTCCTGCGAAGCACTTCTTTGATGTTTCTTCTGGTGTTTATAGTGGTCTGTCCCTGCCACTTCCGGTTGTCAGTTTCAGCTGTCCGCTGTTGTGGTTGGTATATTGGGTCCAGTTCGATGTGTTTGTTGATGGAGTTTGTAGATGAATGCCATGCCTCTAGGAATTCCCTGGCTGTTCTCTGTCTGGCTTGCCCTATGATAGTAGTGTTGTCCCAGTTGAATTCATGTTGCTTGTTGTCTGCGTGTGTGGCTACAGACGAGAGAGAGCAGGACGATAGAGAGAGAGAGAGCAGGATGATAGAGAGAGAGGGAACAGGATGACAGAGAGAGAGAGAGAGCAGATGTCAGAGCATGAGAGAAAACAAGATAACAGAGAGAAAGAGAGGGGGAGCAGGATCACGGGATGAAATAGAGAGAACAGGATGACAGAGAGAGAGCTGGATCACAGAGAGAGATGGGGACCCTTGGGATGATAGAGAGAGAGGGAGAACAGGAACACTGGCAGAGACACAGAGTGATCGGGATCACAGAGAGAGAGAGAGCTGGAGAACCGAAAGAGAGAAAACGACAGCAAGAGTACAGAGAGAGAACAAGAGCAGAGAGAAAGGGAGAGAGAGAGTGCAGGAACAGAGAGAGAAAGAATGTGGGGCACAGAGAGCGTGAATGCAGCAGTACAAGTGAGGCAGATTAGATTTGATTAGATTACTTACAGTGTGGAAACAGGCCCTTTGGCCCAACAAGTCCACACCGACCCGCCGAAGCGCAACCCACCCAGACCCCTACATTTACCCCTTACCTAACACTACGGGCAATTTAGTATGGCCAATTCACCTGACCTGCACATCTATTGGACTGTGGGAGGAAACTGGAGCACCCGGAGGAAACCCACACAGACACGGGGAGAACGTGCAAACTCCACACAGTCAGTTGCCTGAGGCGGGAATTGAACCCGGCACTCTGGCGCTGTGAGGCAGCAGTGCTAACCACTGTGCCACCGTGCCGCAAAGGCAGCGCAAACTGGGATCAATGCTTGGAGAGATGACAAATCTGAGGAGTGTAAGTGCACGGAGAACATCTGGAGCTGCCAGTCTCTCACTCTCTCCTCACCATAATATTCTGGGCATGCACCCAAACAGCTCACTTGCTGTAGGTTATGGACCCTGTGGTAGTCTCTGTTGACACCAGTTAGTGAAGCAAGGAGCAAACAGAGCCCAACAAACCCCCTGCAGCCACACTGAGCAGCCCACCTCCTGCCCTGATATGGACTGAGGATAAATGCCAGCCAGGACACTGAGGAACGCTCCTTTTCCCCTCTTTCAAATAACACCTTGTGGAATCTTCCAGCTCCCTCCAAACTGCATATTTGTCTGCTTGCAATCATGTTGCTGCAATGATGATCAGGCTACAGTTATTTCCATTTGCATTGTCAATTAATCTGTTTTGTTACAAATAATACATGCTTTCAAATGCTGAGCCTTTAGCTCTGTTTTTTAAAATCATTTATCCGTTGGTACACATTTTAGGTTCGTGCATGCCATCCTTTTTCTGTCAAACTCTGATAATCATTTCTCTTAAAGTTACCTTATTTTCTTCTTTGATCTTCTCTACTTAAGTTATCAAATCATCCCAAATTTGATCTCTTGCCCCTACCATTTAATTTAAAGCCCTCCTCATGTATAGGGTGAATTGACAAGGTCTTTTTTTCCCCAGGGTAGGGGAGTCCAAAACGTGAAGGCATGCATTTAAAGGTGAGAGCGGAAAGATTTAAAAGGGGTAACTTTTCACACGAAGGGTCATGTGTGTATGGAATGAGCTGCCAGAGGAAGTGGTGGAGGCTGGTACAATTACAACATTTAACAGGCATCTGGATGGGTATATGAACAGGAAGGGTTTAGAGCGATATGGCAAAACGTTTGCAAATGGGACTAGATGAATTTAGGATGTCTGGTCAGCATGGACGAGTTGGACTGAAGGGTCTGTTTCCATGTGTATAACTCTCTCTCTATGGTTCTACGGCAGATGGAGCTGGGTTTTATAACTCAGCCTACACTGCAGCCCTTCCCCAGCTCTACACTCAGGTGTCAGCCTGGAGTTAGTGCTCAGGTCTTTGCAATGGGCCTTGAACCCAGAACATTTGGACACAGAGGAGCAAAGGCTAACGGCAAAAAACACCCAGCAGTAATGGAAAATTCTAGACTGACAGGAATGATTTGATAAGAAATAGGAGCAGGAGTGGGCCATTCGGCCCCTCAAGCCTGCTCTGCAGTTCAATGGGATCATGGCTGATCCGACATTCCTCAGGTCCACAATCTCCCTAATGTGGCTGAGTTGACTACATTAGCAGGTAGGGCGTTCCACGCTCTTAACACTCTCTGCGTGAAGAACCTGCCTTGATGTAGGTCTTAAATCTATCACCCCTCAATTTGTAGTTATGCCCCTTCATACAAGCTGATGTCATCATCCTAGGAAAAAGACTCTCACTGCCTACCCCATCTAATCCTCTGATCATCTTGTATGTCTCTATCAAATCCCCCCTTAGCCTTCTTCTTTCCAATGAGAACAGACCCAAGTCTCTCAGCCTTTCCCCATAAGACCTTCCCTCCAGACCAGACAACATCCTGGTAAATCTCCTCTGCACCTTTTCCAATGCTTCCACGTCCTTTCTGTAATGCAGCGACCAGAACTGTACACAATATTCCAAGTGTGGCCACACCAGTGTTTTGTATGGTTACAGCATGATATTGCGGTTCCATAACTCAATCCCTTTACAAATGAAAGCTAACACACTGTATGCCTTCTTAGCAGCACTATCCACCTGGGAGGCAACTTTCAGGGATGTATGTACATGGACTCCAAGATCCCTCTGCACATCCACGCTACCAAGAATCTTTCCATTGACCCAGTACTCTGCCTTCCTGTTATTCTTCCCAAAGTGCATCACCTCACATTTAGCTGCATTGAACTCCATTTGCCACATCTCAGTTTCTAATCCAAACTACTAAATCACCGCAATCCCATGCCGCTGCATTTTCTCCAACAGCCTACCATGTGGAACCTTATCAAAGGCTTTACTGAAGTCCATGTATACCACATCAACTGCCCTACCCTCATCTACATGCTTGCTCACCTTCTCAAAAAACTCAATGAGGTTTGTGAGACACAACATGCCCTTGATGAAACCATGTTGATTATCTGAAATAAAATTATTGTTTGCTAGATGATTATAAATCTGATCTCTTATAATCCTTTCCAAAACTTTTCCTACAACAGAAGTAAGTCTCACTGGTCTATAATTACCTGGGTCATCTCTGCTGCCCTTCTTGAATAAGGGCACAACATTTGTAATCCTCCAGTCCTCAGGTACTAAACCCATACACAATGATGACTCAAATATCAAAGCCAAAGGCTCTGCTATCTCCTCCCTAGCTTCCCAGAGAATCCTTGGACAAATCCCATCCGGCCCAGGGGACTTGTCTACTTTCACTCCTTCTAGAATTGATGGCACCTATTCGTAACTAACCTCGGTCCTTTTCAGTCTAATATCTCATACCTCATTCTTCTCCTCTACAATATTCTCCTTTTCCTGAGTGAACACCGATGAGAAATGTTCATTTAGCACCTCTCCGATCTCCACAGGGTCCACATTCAACTTCCCACTTCTGTCTTTGACTGGTCCTATTCCTACCCGAATCATCCTTTTATTCCTCACATTCCTACAGAAAGCATTAGGGTTCTCCTTTATTCTATTTACTAAAGACTGCTCATGTCCTCTCTTTGCTCTTCTTAACTCTCTGTTTAAATCTGCCCTAGCTGATCTGTAACTCTCCATCTCCCCATCTGAACCATCTTGCCTCATCAACACATAAGCCTCCTTCTTCAGTTTAGCAAGAGATGCAATTTCTGTTGTAAACCACGGTTCCCTTATCATATCACTTCCTTCCTGCCTGACAGGGACATACCTATCAAAGACACATAATATCTGTTCCTTAAACCAGCCCCACATTTCCATTGTCTGCTTCCCCTGCATTTTGCTACCCCATTCTATGCATCCTAATTCTTGCCTAATCGCATTATAATTGCCTTTGCCCCATCGATAACTTTTGACCTGTGGCATGTACCTATCTCTTTCCATGGCTAAACTAAACTAATTATGGTCACTCTCTCCAAAGTGCTCACCTACAACTAAATCAAACCACCTCTCATTCTTCTAAACTGTACTGAACAGTGTCTCAATCTCTTTAGCCTTTGGTCATAAGACAACGCCTCTGTACCACAGATTGTCTGAGTCAACCTTCTCTGAACTGCCACCAATGAAATGATATCTTTCCTCAAAAAAGGGGACAAAACTGCTCACAGTACTCCAGGTGTGGTCTCACCAGCACCTTGTACAGTTGCAGTAAGATTTCCCTCCTCTTATATTCCAACCTCTCTGAAATAAGGACCATTATTCCATTCACCTTCCTGATTACCTGCTGTACCTGTGTGGTAGCTTTCTGTGGTTCAGGCATAAGTACCCCCCACCCCCCCACCCCAAATCCCCTTTGGGTTGCACCTTTCTGCAGTTTCTCTCCATTTTAAAAATATGCTGTTCCTCTGTTCCCCTTTCCAAAATGAACAACTTCGCATTTTCCCACATTATACTCCATTTGCCAGCTTTTTGCCCACTTACTTAACCTATTGAAATCTCACTGCAAACTGTTTGCATCCCTCTCACAACCTGCCTTTCCACCTATTTTTGCATCATCTGCAAATTTGGCTACAGTACGTTCATTCACTTCCTTCCGCCAAGTCATTAGTATAGATTGTAAACAGTTATGGTCCCAGCACGGAACTCCACTGGTTATGGTTATCAACCTGGAAAAGAACCCCTTATCCCCATTCACTCTTTCCTGCTCTTTAGCCAATCCTCTATTCATGCCGATATTCTACCTCCAACACCATAAGCTTTTATCTTATGCCGTAACTGTTTGTGAGGTATCTTGTCGAACACCTTCTGGAAGGCCAAATACAACACATCTACTGATCCTCCTCTATCCACTCTGGTTGAGACTCAGAGTCATAGAGTCATAGAGATGTAAAACACAGAAATAGATCCTTTGGTCCGACCCGTCCATGCCGACCAGATATCCCAACCCAATCTAGTCCCACCTGCCAGCACCCAGCCCATATCCCTCCAAACCCTTCCTATTCATATACCCATCCAAATGCCTTTTAAATGTTGTAATTGTACCAGCCTCCATCACTTCATCTGGCAGCTCATTCCATGCATGTATCACCCTCTGCGTGGAAAAGTTGCCCCCTTAAATCTCTTTTATATCTTTTCCCTTTCACCCTAAACCTCTAGTTCTGGATTCCCCCATCCCAGGGAAAAGACCTTGTCTATTTACCCGATCCATGCCCCTCATGATTTTATAAACCTCTGTAAAGGTCACCCCTCAGCCTCCGACACTCCAGGGAAAACAGCCCAAGCCTTTTAAGCCTCTCCCGATAGCTCAAACCCTCCAACCCTGGCAACATCTGTGTAAATCTTTTCTGAACCCTTTCAAGTTTCACAACATCCTTCTGATAGGAAGGAGACCAGAATTGCATGCAATATCCCAAAATTGGCCTAACCAATGTCCTGTACAGCCGCAACATGACCTCCCAACTCCTGTACTCATTACTCTGACCAATAAAGGAAAGCATACCAAATGCCTTCTTCACTATCCTATCTACCTGTGACTCCATTTTCAAGGAGCTATGAACCTGCACTCCAAAAAATTCTAATAAGTTGGACGGACACGATTTCCCTTTCATGGAGCGATGCTGACTCTGCTTGATTAGAATATCATTTTCCAAATATGCTGTTATTACTTTCTTAACAATTGATTCCAACATTTTTACTACAATAGGTGTCGGGCTAAAATTGGTCTATAATTACCCATTTTTTTGCCTCCCTCCCTTTTAGACCAGGGGTGCTACCATGGGCAGCTTTCCAATCCTCCGGTACTTCACCAGAATCCATGGATTTTTTTGGAAAATTACAGCCAATGCATTCATTATCTTCGTAGCTGCACCTTTTAGGATCCTCGGATGCAAGTCATCTGGCCCAGGGAACTTACATGCCTTTAGCCCCACTAGTTTGTCTAACTCTACTCTGGTGATGGGACAGAGGATGAGGAGAAAAGGTGGAAGATCATAGAATGTAAGTGCAAGTTATCGAACTGAGAAGGAATTAATTTTGCAGCTGTGAATACATTCAAGAAAATCAGCGTATTAACAGTGGGCAGAGAGTGACAAAGGCCTTTTAGGGAATTAAATTGAAATTGAAAGGGGAAAGCTGTTTGGAATAGATGGGAGAAAATGAGCCATTTCTGACCATTATCCTCTTACTTACTTAGCCCACAACCTGCATGTTCAGTTCAGGGAATCAAGAGTTTGAAGTACAATGTTCAAATTCTTTCCTCCTGCCTCAGATGGGCAAAGGCAGATTTGTGTCCTTGCCACATAGCTGGTTGGCAATTGTATCGAAGAGCCTTTTGGCATGAGTGCCAGGACCAAAGCTTACTGGGCCTTGAGCGATGTGGGCTGTGGTGAGATGTGTCTGAAAATCATCGGAGACACCTATCTCAACACCAAGATCATCTCACCGTAATGTGTTTGCTCTCCACAAGCAACATGGCAAGGGACTCACTAGACAGTGCAATGTCCCCAGTAGATGCTCAAAATTGCTTGTTAAATGCCTTTTTAACAGCACAGGTCACCATGGGACCATGGCAATCTTACTAAACTCACCTCCTGAAGACGCCATCATAGTGGGTTGGATCTTAACAATAGCGAGACAGAGTACAGGAAAGAGAGCTTTGTGTTAACTTAGGGTGCCCAAGACTAGGCCTTAAAAGATCAGGCTGTGTAAGAGAGGAAGAACTGTTGGGAATCTGTGCCAGCCAATCCATGTGGAATGGAACCACTGTACTGTACAAAGGGTTGTTGAAATCTGGAACTCCCTTCCCTGTTGATGCTGCATGTCAATTAAAAATGTCAAAACTGAGATTGAAAAGAAATTTGTCTTAAGTGAGGGGATTACAGCTACAGAACCAAGACAGGTAAATAGCTTGTGTAGAACAGCCATAATCAAATTGACTGTGAGAACAGGCTCAAGGACTATTGATCTACTATTCTCCCCATGTTATAACCTGCATCTTATTAACATCAAATAAACAGTCCAGCTCCAGAAGACTATAATAAAACCAGAGGATGCAGGAGTGGAATTAGGCCATTTGGCCCATTGAGTCTACTCCACCATTCGATCATGGCTGATACATTCCTCAACCTCTTTCTTCTGCCTTCACCCTGTAACCCTCAATCACCTTACTAATCAAGAATCTATCTATCTCTATCTTAAATACACTCAATGACTTCGCCTCCACAGTGTTCTGTGGCAATGAATTCCACATTCTCTAGCTGAAAAATACTTTACCATCTCAGATCTAAATGGTCGTCCCTTCACTGAGGCTGTGCCCTCAGGTCCTAGCCTCTCTCATTAGTGGATACAATTTCTCCAAGTCCAATCTATCCAGGATTCGCAGTGTTGTGTATGTTTCAATGAGGTCACCCCTCATCCTTCTAAATTGCGTCAAGTATAGATCCAGAGTACTGAACCGACCCTCATCTGACAAGCCCTTCACTCTTGTGAACCTACTATGGAGCCCCTCCAAGGCCCATACATCCTTCCTTAGATATGGAGCTAAGAGCTGCTCTTCATGTTACAATTGTAGTCTGATCAGAAACTTATATAGCCTCAGCAGTACATCTCTGGTCTTTTATTCTAGACCTTTTAAATTGAATGCTAAGATTGCATTTGCCTTCCTAACTGCCAAATGAACCAGCATGTTAACCTTATGAGGATCTTGAAGCAGGAATCCTGACTCTGCGTGTTCCCCCATTCAGAAAATAGTCCATGCCTCTATTCTTTTTCATGTTGTATTCCATCTGCCACTCCTTCACACACTCTTCTAGCCTATCCAAGTCATTCTGCAGGCAGAAGTGAGGATGCAGATGCTGGAGATTAGAGTTGAGAGTGTGGTTCTGGAAAAGCACAGCAGGTCAGGCAGCATCCGAGGAGCAGGAGAATCGACGCTTCATCAGGAGCTTCATCTACACTACCTGTCCCTAGATGACACACTATCTTTTTGTCATCTGCAAACTTAGCAACAATGCCTTCAGTTCCATCATCAAGCCAGCTTGGCTATAAATTACTGTATACCAACTGCCTGCTTATCAGGAAGGGCTGGATGAATTGGCGTCATGTGCAGCAAAATATCTGCAATTCTCCATCCCCTGACTTGATTGCATTTCCTTCTGTGGAAAATGAAACATGTCTAAGCTATATGTCCTTCAGTTAAGCCACAGAAGGTTTGACATCCAAACTATCCTGTGCCTCCTTCACATGCTTCTAGTATCTTTTTAATAAAAGTGAACTTGCTAAGTTATGTTGAAAAGGGAGTTCAATTGTGACCTCGAGTGAAGGCTCTTGGGTTTAGAATCAAACTCTTTTTGTTAAACAGAAAGGGGAGGAAGCTTTTAATGCTCCTTTCTGCAATGCATTCTGGGAAACAATGCCTATATTGTGGTCAGCTGATATGCAGTATTGCTTATTTAGTTCTCTTTATGCACAGTTTTTCCCTCCCCTTTAGGGAATAAATTGCTGGAAAGATGAGTAGGTTGATTTGTTAACCAGTTGGACTGTGTCGTGAAACGATGAGGACTAACACATCCCGGAGTGGGATTCGAACCCACTGCTTTCTGGCTCAGAGGCAGAGCTACAAACTACGAGGTCACAAGATCGCCACAGACATGGTTGCATTCCCCACATCCTCATGGAATTGGGCACACAAGCAGGTCAACTCCTTTACTCATTGACCTCTCCCATTGTTTCTCCAGGGTGGGTGAAACCAGGATGACCCTGCTCAAGTACACAAGACCTTCCCTTTGCCTTTCTATCAATCTGTCAGTCAATACCATCAAACTGTTTGAAATTTCTTGGCACTCTCTGTTCTTAGTGTCAGAGAACTGTGGATTCCAGTTTAATTCCAGAGACTGAAGTATGTACCAGTGAAAAAGGAAGGGCTGTAGTAAAAGGAATAATCAGCCATGGATAACTGGGGAAACAAAGGAGGCTATCAATTGAAAGCTAATGCATACAAAATGGCAAAGCTTTGTGGGAAACTACTTTAACGGTCAATAGAAAGCCAAGAGAAATGCTATTAATAAAGATGTGATAGTTTATAAGAGTAAACTAGCTCAGAATATACATGAAGAAGATCAGCCTATTGAATAGCACACTAGGCCCGAATGGGGCCAAATGGCCTACACCTGCTCTGAGTTCTTATGTATAGATTCATAGAGTCATAGAGGTGTACAGCATGGAAACAGACCCTTCGGTCCAACCCGTCCATGCTGACCAGATATCCCAACCCAATCTAGTCTCACCTGCCAGCACCCGGCCCATACCCCTCCAATACCTTCCTATTCATATACCCATCCAGATGCCTTTTAAATGTTGCAATTGTACCAGCCTCCACCACTTCCTCTGGCAGCCCATTCCATGCATGTACCATCTTCTGCTTGAAAAGTTGCCCCTTAGGTCTCTTTTATATCTTTCCCCTCTCACCCTAAACCTATGCCCTCTAGTTCTGGACTCTCCACCCCATGGAAAAGACCTTGCCTATTTACCTTATCCATGCCCCTCATGATTTTGTAAACCTCTATAAGGTCTCCCCTCAGCCTCCGACGCTCCAGGGAAAACACCCCCAGCCTGTTCAACCTCTTCTTATAGCTCAAATCCTCCAACCTTGGCAACATCCTTGTAAATCTTTTCTGAACCCTTTCAAGTTTCACAACATCCTTCCGATAGTATCTGCTGCCTTTGTCCTTTCAGATGGTAGAGGATGTGGATTTGGAAGACGCTGTATATAGAGGCCTAGTGAGTTGCTGCAGTACATCTTGTACATGGTACACATTGCTGCTACTGTGCCATCATTGAGGGCATAGTTAATGGTGAATGAAGTGCCAACTGAACAGATTGTTTTGCCCTGGATGGTGTCAGGCTTTGTGAGTGTTATTGGAGCTACACCCCAGTATTCCATCACACTCCTGACTTCGGCCTTGTCAATTGTGCACAAGCTTTGGGGATTCAGGAGGTGAGTTACTAACTGCAGGATTGATCTGCTCAGGCAGCCACAATATGACTGGTCCAGTTCAGTTTCTGGCTAACAGTAACCTCCAGGATGTCGCTACTGCAAGATTCAGCGATGGTAATTCCATTGAATAATAAACCGTAAAAACATAAAAGTTATAAAAGTAGGCTGGGACGATTTTTCACTGGGGCATAGGAGGTTGAAGGATGATCTTATAGAGGTTTATAAAATCATGAGGGGTATAGATAAGGTGAATAGGAAGGGCATTTTCACAAAGATGGGGGAGTTCAAAACTAAGGGGCACATTTTTAAGGTGAGAGGAGAAAAATTTAAAAAGGGCATGAGGGTGATGCTTTTTTTACACAGAGAGTGGTTCGTGTGTGGAATGCAGGAAGTGGTGGATGCAGGTACAGATACAATAATTTTAGGAGTTCTGCAGTGCATTGATTGGCTGCCTACCTAACGACAATGTCCACCCTGCAAAAATGGCTACATTGGTTGTTCAGAATCGCGGAAGACCGCTGCTGGATAAACTTAAGTCCTTCATTTCCACAGCAGCCAGAGTCTTGGAGGGTCCCCATCCATTTGCCGCTTCACGTAGAAGTTGGTGAGGCATTTCCGGCGATCAAGGTGTGTCCCCTGGTGTCACTCCAAGAACCAGAACTGTCTTTGCTTTGGACCGATGTGGGGGTGGAACAGACTATTAAGACTCTTGGAAGACTGAGACAAGTGATTAAGGTCCCCTCGCAGAGTGAAATACCTGTGACCCCAGACCAATGAGGCAATGACAGAAGAAAGGCCATGAAACAAAGGTGAAAGGTTATCAAGTGTGGCTCTCTTTAGTCAATCAGTCTCATGGGGGAGAAGAAAGCAGGTCACCTGACTCCAACTGACCAATGAAACTGCTCGAGTGGGCTTAATGAAGAATGCCATATGTCAATTAAATTCCAGGGAGGCCACACGGATGAAGAGTCCAAAAAGGACAATATTTTATTTAAAAATAAATTTTTAAAAACTGAAAATGTAAGACTGCAATCCGAGCTCAGATTCCTGAGCACAAGTTTCACTCAGAGCATTCAACAACATGCGTAATTTGTATATGAGTTGTTATTATGAGCAATTAGGAAAACAAAAACAAGGTGACATTTCACTCTAACTGTTTTGGCTGCAATGTGAATTGCAGAAAGCAAAAGACATTAGGACATTTTAAAAGATAAATGTACCATTTATCCAATACTGAATTGAAATGAAATGTCATATGAATCAGTTCATCTGCATGTTGTTCAATGCATCCACCTGCAGTAGAGTAATTGAGAGAGCAAATTCGAATCAAATGTGCTGGATTTAACCCGAGGGCAAATAAAGTATTTCAATATCTATCAATACTTTTAGATGACTAAATATTAACACAGTTACGCACAGACAAATACAGACTGTGTTTGAGCAGCTGATGGCATTGCATCTTAACCCTGTCAGGGCCAATAATAAAACTTCCCAGCGACGCTGTCGGTTGAGCTAACATAGAAGAGCCTGGGGTCTGCAGAGTGCTGTCAGTCCCTAAAAGCTAGAAACCCGGCAGGTGAATCTGAATGGAGTGGAGAGGGAGAGGAAGTCTATTCTCGTTTCACATCCCACCCCAGAGACTTGAGCTTGGAATCTACTTTCTGTCGCAGTGCTGGGGGGGCATTACACTGTCAGAGGCACGATCTTTACAATGAATCGTTCATCCTCAACCCTACTTCTCCCCTTTGTTAAAGATGGGAGAACCCAGTGTTCTGTTTTGTAGAAGAGCGAAAGGACTCTTCTCTGGCGTCTTATTTATCAATATCTTAAAAGAAAAGTAACCTGTCGTTATCATATTAGTTCTTTTCGGGGCTGGGAAAGGGTGGATTCATAGAGTCATACGACATGGAAACAGACCCTTCGGTCCAACATATCTGTGCCGACCAGACATCCCAATCTGGTCTAGACCCTTTGCCAACTTTTGGCCCCTATTCCCTTAAACCCATCCGATTTTTAGGTGTTGTAGTGGACAAAGGAGAACATTATCCCAGGGCACAATGGGACCTTGATCGGATTAGCCGATGGACCAAGGAGTGGAAGGTGGAGTTTCATTTAGATAAATGTGAGGTGCTGCATTTTGGTAAATCAAACCAGGGTAGGACTTGTACAAGTAATGGTAGGGCCCTGGGGAGAGATGCTGAAAATGACCATGTGAGATCTATGCTGTATGAAAACTGACTGCTGCATTTCCATAGAATGCAGTTCAGAAAACACAGGGCTTATTTGACTGCAAAGTGCTCTGGAATGTTCATAGGTCACGAATAGTGCTATCGAGAGTGGGGCACTGGAAAAGCACAGCAAGTCAAGCAGCAGGAGAACCGACATTTCGGGCTCTTCATCAGGAATGAGGCTTGTGGGCCGGGGGGCTGAAAGATAAATGGGTGGGGGTGAGGTTGGAGGGAAGGCAGCTGGGAATACGATAGGTAGGTAAAGGTGAGGGAGAAGGTGATAGGTCGGAGAGGAGGGTGGAGCGGATAGATGGGAAAGGTGATGGACAGGTCAAGAGGGCGGTGCCGAGTTGGAAGCTTGGGACTGGGATAATGTGGGGGATGGGGAAATGAGGAAACTGTTGAAATCCACATTGATTGTGTGGTTGCAGGGTCCCAAGGCAGAAGATGAGGTGTTCTTCCTCTAAGCATCGGGCAGTTAGGGTTTGGTGATGGAGGAGGCCCAGGACCTGCGTATCCTTGGCAAAGTGGGAGGGGGAGTTGAAGGGTACAGCCACAGGGTGGTGGGGTTGGTTGGTGCGGGTGGCCCAGAGATGTTCTCCAAAATGATCCACAAGTAGGCATCCTGTCTCCCTGATGTAGAGGAGACCACATCGAGAGCAATGGACACAGCAGATGACATTGGTGGAGGTGCAAGCAAATTTCAGTCAGATATGGAAGGATCGTTTTGGGCCTTGGGTGGAAGTGAGGAGGGAGGTGTGGGCACAAGTTTTGCACTTCTTGCGGGAGCCAGGGAATGTGCCAGAAGTGGAGGGTGGGTTTATTGGGGGTGTGGACCTAACAAGGGAGTCGCGAAGGGAATGGTCTCTCTGAAATGCTGACAGGGTGCGGAGGGAAATATATTCCTGGTGGTGGGGTCTGTTGTAGGTGGCAGAAGTGGTGGACAATGATGTGATGTATCCGGAGGTTGGTGGGGTGGAAGGTGAGGACCAGAGGCGTTCTGTCCTTGTTGCGTTGGGAGGGGTGGGTTCAAGGGCGGAAGTGCGGGAAATAGAGCAGACGCACTGGAAGGTATCGGCGACCATGTGGGAGGGGAAATTGCGGTCGTTGGAGAGGGAGGCCATCTGGGATGTTCTAAGGTGGAACTGGTCCTCCTGGGAACAGATGTGGCACAGGTGGAGGATTTGGGAATAAGAGATAACATTTTTACAGGAAGCAGGGTGGGAGGAGATGTAGTCCAGCTAGCTGTGGGAGTCCATGGGTTTGTAGTAGATGTCTGTGGTTAATCAGTCACTGAGGATGGAGATAGAGAGGTCCAGGAAGGAATAGCACTACGTCAATGCAAGTTCTTTCCTTACTGCAGCTTGAATTTGGACAGTTTGTGAGACACAGCAGTGAACCTGCACAGTTACTGCCTTTGCTGTTTGAATTCATGTATCGCTGGACATCAGAGTGCTTCTGGGAAAATTAACAAACAGTGAAATTCACAACTAATCTTGGAGGAACCTGTTTGGGAGACGTCATGGCAGAAACAGATAAGTGAATTGTTTTTATTGTGGCCTTTCTGTAAATCTGCAGTAGTGACTAGAGTGGGTTCTTGCTTGATTATATGTTGTATTGAGATATCTCAATATAAGCCATAAATATTAATTTAACCTGGAGCAGGGATTTGTAGAGGAATAAGACAGGGGTATTTTCTGGGTCTGTAGATTGAAAGAGGCAAAAATACCCTTTAGTAGAGTGATATGCTCTTGTTAGATGTGGGACTGCAGGAAGAGTTTACGTGTTACTGAGGATTATATCTGCAATAAATGCCATTGGTTGCGAATCCTATCAGATCGAATGGATCAGTTGGAGAGCCAGTTAAAGGCAATGAGGAATTTACAAGAGCAAGTAGGTGTAAGGGATGACAGTTAGAGGAAGAGGGAAGGTCTCAGATACAGTCACATAGATGGATTAATTCCAGAAAAGGTAAAAGAGGTTGGCAGTTAGTTCAGGAGTCTTCTGTGGCTATCCCCATTTCAAACAAGTACACTTGTGGAAAATGTAGGGGATGATGGATTCTCCAAGGAATGTGGCATGTGAACAGCCAAATTTCTGGCACTGAGACTGGCTCTAATGCAATGAGGGGTACGTCGGGTTCCAAGCGATCAATTGTGTTAAGGGACTCTCTAGTCTGAGATACAGACAGACGTTTCTGTGGCCAGCAGCAAAAAATCAGAATGGTTTGTTGCTTCCCTGGTGCCAGGATCAAGGATGTCTCAGAGAGGGTGCAGAATGTTCTCACGGGGGAGAGGGACCAGCAGGAGGTCATTGTCCACATTGGAACCAACGACATAGGAAGGGAAAAGGATGAGATTCTGAAAGGAGAATATAGAGAGTTAGGCAGGAATTTAAAAAGGAAGTCTTCGAAAGTAGTAATATCCGGATTACTCCCGGTGCTACAAGCTAGTGAGGGCAGGAATAGGAGGATAGAGAAGATGAATGCATGGCTGAGGAGTTGGTGTATGGGAGAAGGATTCACATTTTTGGATCATTGGCATCTCTTTTGGGTAGAAGTGACCTGTACAAGAAGGACAGCTTGCACCTAAATTGGAAGGGGACTAATATACTGGCAGGGAGATTTGCTAGAGCTGCTCGGGAGCTCAGGAGGATTTAAACTAGTAAGGTGGTTGGTGTGGGACCCAGAGAGATAGTGAGGAAAGAGGTCACTCTGAGACTGGTACAGTTGAGAACAGAAGCGACTCAGTCAGGGCAGGCAGGGACAAAGCAGAGAACAAGGTAGGACTGATAAATTAAACTGCATTTATTTCAATGCAAGGAGCCTAACAGGGAAGGCAGATGAACTCAGGGCATGGTTAGAAACATGGGACTGGGACATCATAGCAATTACAGAAACATGGCTCAGGGATGGGCAGGACTGGCAGCTTAATGTTCCAGGATACAAATGCTACAGGACGGTCAGAAGGGGAGGCAAGAGAGCAGGGGGAGTGGCATTTTTGATAAGGGATAGCATTACAGCTGTGCTGAGGGAGGATACCCCCGGAAATACATCCAGGTAAGTTATTTGGGTGGAACTGAGAAATAAGAAAGGGATGCTCACCTTATTGGGATTGTATTATAGACCCCCCTAATAGTCAAAGGGAAATTGAGAAACAAATTTGTAAGGAGATCTCAGCTATCTGTAAGAATTATACACTGGTTATGGTGGGGGATTTTAACTTTCCAAACATAGACTGGGACTGCCATAGTGTTAAGGGTTCAGATGGAGAGGAATTTGTTAAGTGTGTACAAGAACATTTCTGATTCAGTATGTGGATGTACCGACTAGGGAAGGTGCAAAACACTTGGGAAATAAGGCAGGGCAGGTGACTGAGGTGTCAGTGAGGGAGCACTTTGGGGCCAGTGACCATAGCTCTATTACTTTTAAAATAATGATGGAAAAAGATAGACCAGAGCTAAAAGTTGAAGTTCTAAATTGGGGAAAGGCCAATTTTGACGGTATTTGGCAAGAACTTTCAAAAGCTGATTGGAGGCAGATGTTCGCAGGTAAAGGGACGGCTAGAAAATGGAAAGCCTTCAGAAATGAGATAACGAGAATCCAGAGACAGTATATTCCTGTTAGGGTGAAAGGAAAGGCGGGTAGGTATAGGGAATGCTGGATGACTAAAGAAATTGATGGTTTGGTTAAGAAAAAGAAGGAAGCCTGTGTAAGGTATAGACAGGATAGATCGAGTGAATCTTTAGAAGAATATAAAGGCAGTAGGAGTATACTTAAGAGGAAAATCAGAAGGGCAAAAAGGGGACGTGAGATAGCTTTGGCAAATACAGTTAAAGACAATCCAAAAGCTTTTACAAATACATTAAGGACAAAAGGGTAACTAGGGAGAGAATAGGGCCCCTCAAAGATCAGGAAGGCGGCATTTGTGTGGAGCCGCAGGAGGTGGCAGAGATACTAAACAAGTGTTTTGCATCAGTATTTACTGTGGAAAAGGATATGGAAGATATAGACTGTAGGGAAATAGATGGTGACACCTTGAAAAATGTCCATATTACAGAGGAGGAAGTGATGGATTTCTTGAAACGCATAAAAGTGGATAAATCCCCAGGACCTGATCAGGTGTCCCCGAGAACTCTGTGGGAAGCTAGAGAAGTGATTGCTGGGCCTCTTGCTGAGATATTTGTATCATCGATAGTCACAGGTGAGGTGCTGGAAGACTGGAAGTTGACTAACAGATGCTATAGTTTAAGAAGGGTGGTAAGGACAAGCCAGGGAACTATAGACCGGTGAGCCTGACCTCGGTGGTGGGCAAGTTGTTGGAGGGAATCCTGAGGGACAGGATGTACATGTATTTGGAAAGGCAAGGACTAATTCAGGATAGTCAACATGGTTTTGTGCGTGGGAAATCATGTCTCACAAACTTGATTGAGTTTTTTGAAGATGTAACAAAGAAGATTGATGAGGGCAGAGCAGTAGATGTGATCCATATGGACTTCAGTAAGGCGTTCGACAAGGTTTCCTCATGGGAGACTGGTTAACAAGGTTAGATCTCCTGGAAGGAGAAAGTGAGGTCTGCAGATGCTGGAGATCAGAGCTGAAAATGTGTTGCTGGAAAAGCGCAGCAGGTCAGGCAGCATCCAGGGAACAGGAGAATCGACGTTTCGGGCATAAGCCCTTCTTCAGGAATTCCCGAAACGTCGATTCTCCTGTTCCCTGGATGCTGCCTGACCGGCTGCGCTTTTCCAGCAACACATTTTCAGCTTAGATCTCATGGAATACAGGGAGAACTAGCCATTTGGATACAGAATTGGTAGAAGACAGAGGATGGTGGTGGAGGGTTGTATGTCAGACTGGAGGCCTGTGACCACTGGAGTGTCACAAGAATTGGTGCTGGGTCCACTACTTCTCATGATTTACATAAATGATTTGGATGTGAGCATAATGGGTATAATTAATAAGTTTGCAGATGACACCATAATTGGAGGTGTAGTGGACAGCGAAGAGGGTTACCTCAGATTACAACAGGATCTGGACCAGATGGGCCAATGGGCCGAGGAGTGGCAGATGGAGCTTAATTCAGATAAATGCGGGGTGCTGCATTTTGGGAAAGCAAATCTTAGCAGGATTTATACACTTAATGGGAAAGTCCGAGGGAGTGTTGCTGAACAAAGGGACCTTGGAGGGCAGGTTCATAGCTCCTTAAAAGTAGAGTCGCAGGTAGATAGGATAGTGAAGAAGCATTTGGTATGCTTTCCTTTATTGGTCAGAGTATTGAGTACAGGAGTCGGGAGGTCATGTTGCGGCTGTACAGGACATTGGTTAGGCCACTGTTGGAATATTGCGTGCAATTCTGGTCTCCTTCCTATCAGAAAGATGTTGTGAAACTAGAAAGGGTTCAGAAAAGATTTACAAGGATGTTGCCAGCGTTGGAGGATTTGAGCTACAGGGAGAGGCTGAACAGGCTGGGGCTGTTTTTCCTGGACCGCGGAGGCTGAGGGGTGACCTTATAGAGGTTTATAAAATCATGAGGGGCATGGATAGGATAAATAGACAAAGTCTTTTCCCTGGGGTGGAAGAATCCAGAACTAGAGGACATAGATTTAGGGTGAGAGGGGAAAGGTTTAAAAGAGACCTAAGGGTCAACTTTTTCACACAGAGGGTGGTGTGTGTATGGAATGGCTGCCAGAGGATGTGGTCGAGGCTGGTACAATTGCAACATTTAAAAGGCATCTGGATGCGGATATAAATAGGAAGGGTTTGGAGGGATATGGGCCAGGTGCTGGCAGGTGGGACTAGATTAGGTTGGGATATTTGGTTGGCATGGACGGGTTGGACCGAAGGGTCCATGCTGTACGTTTCTATGACTCAAAATGCAAAAATGTGGGAACAGGAGTTGGTCATTTACTCTGTTCCGGCATTCAATGAGATTGTGCCCAGTTTTGTGCTCTGACTCTTTGGAATCATAGAATCCCTATGGTGTAGAAGCAGATCATTTGGCCCATCCAGTTCACACCAACCCTCCAATGAGCATCCCACCCAGATCCACCCTGGTAATCCTATCCATGTAACCCTACATTTCCCATGGCTAATGCATGTAGCCTGTACATCCCATGGCCTAAGCACCTAACCTGCACATGTGGGAGGAAACCCACTCAGACACAAGGGAGAGTGTGCAAACTCCACATAGAGAGTTGCCTAAGGGTGGGATTGAATCCGGCTCCCTGGCAATGTGAGACAGCAGTGTTTACAGCTGAGTCACCATGCTGCCCTTATGAAACTCTATATACCTGGTTTTGCCCCACATTCCCTAATACCATTGACTGAGAAACATATATTCAGCCTCAGTTTTAAAACTGACAACTGATCTCGTGTTAACTGCCATTTGTGGAAGGGAGTTCCAAACATCTATCATCCTTTGGGTGAGGAAAACATCTTGTTTTAATTTCTCTGATTCTGCCTCCCCAGCCCTAAAACTCCCCAGCTCTTGGTATTAAACGGTCCCTGCCTGGCACTAATTTGGCATTGACCTGATAACAACAACAAGAGCTTGCACTGAGAAAGCCCCTTTAACACAGCAAATGCCACAAAACAGTTGGATTGATAGATAATGGGCAACAATTAGTTAAGTGTCTGGAGTAGAGGAATAGCTGAATGCAGGGTCAGAGAAGGTTAGGTTTGGGAAAGTTCTTGCAGGTCAATATGGGTGCACAAAGGCAAGGAGAGGTGGGTGTGCACAGAGAGTACCGTAAAGTTAATGTGCACTGGACAGAATGGGCAGAAACAAAATCAGAAATTGCTGGAGAGAAACTCAGCAAGTCTGGCAGCATCTGTGGAGAGAAAGCAGAGTTAACATTTCAGATCCAGTGACCCTTCTTCAGAACTGTTTTATTTCTGATCGCTGGACCTGAAACATTGACTCTGTTTTCTCTCCTCAGATGCTGCGAGATCTGCTGAGTTCCTCCAGCAATTTCTATCGTTGTTTCAGATTTCCAACACCTACAGCCTTTGTTTACAGGATGGACTGGGTTGGAGATGAAGTTAAATTTTGTCTGACAGACATCATGTGGTATGTTGCCAATCAAAGGCGGTATGCTTCGATACAAGTTGCTGCGATAGTCGGGGACTTGCTGTCTCAATAACCACTTGGTGCCTTTCCTCCTTATCTCAACCTCACCCTGCTCAGTGTCCACATGGTTCAGTGAGTGGTAGTCTTGCCTGAGATAGAAACTTGTGGGTTCAACTCTCCCTCCAGAAATTTGGGTCATTAGCCTCAGCTTGCTGCTCTGGTGTAATACTCAGGAAGAGGTGCACTGTTGATGACAATGAGGCATTAAGCCATTAGCTCTCACATAGGCATAATAGATCCTGGATCAGTTTAGCTTGGTTGGATGGACGGCTGTTGAAACTTTATTGCTGGAACAGCACAGCAGGTCAGGCAGCATCCAGGGAACAGGAGATTCGACGTTTCGGGCACAGGCCCTTCTTCAGGAATCCTGATTCCTGAAGAAGGGCCTGTGCCCGAAACGTCGAATCTCCTGTTCCCTGGATGCTGCCTGACCTGCTGTGCTGTTCCAGCAATAAAGTTTCAACTTTGATCTGCAGACCTCACTTTCTCCTGGATGGACGGCTGGTTTTGTAAAGCAGTGTGATGTCAACAACATGGGCTCAATTCCGATCTCTGGTCGAAGCTTCATTGAAGGACTTTCCCTTCTCAACTTCTCCCCCTTGCCTGAGGTATGGTGGCTCTCAGGTTAAATTGCTACCAGCCATCTCTCTGTGACAAGACAGCAGCCCTCTGGTCCTGGTAAGACTTTGGCAAAACAACAATATAGATCCTCCAGAAGACTCATACAGCACAGCAACAGACCCTTTGGTCCAACTCATCCATGCCAACTGGGTATCCTAGCTTCATTTAGTCCCATCTGGCCCATATCCCTCTAAACCCTTCCTATTCATATACCGATCCAGATGCCTTTTAAATGTTGTAATTGTACCAGCCTCCACCACTTCCACTGGCAGCTCATTCCATACACCCACCGCCTTATGCACGCAAAAGTTGCCATTTACGTCCTTTTTAAATCTTGCCCCTCTCACCTCAAACCTATGCTGTCTGATTTTAGACACCCCCACCCTGGGGAAAAGGCCTTATCTATTCACCCTGTCCATACCCCTCATGATTTTATGAGGTCACCACTCAGCCTCCAATGCTCCAGGGAAAACAGCCCCAGCTTGTTCAGCCTTTCCCGAAGCTCAAACCTCCAAGAAAGTAGTCACCAAGTCACCTCACAATTAATGTTGGACTGCAGTGGGAGTGGGGGTGGGGTGTCATTAGCAAAGATACCGTCACCAGGACAGGCCTTAAGGAATCCTTTGAAAATGAGTTGGGGGATGGATGTGGTGAGACCAAGGGGCCTAATAAAGAGGGCAGAACTCCGTTCTGAAAGCCGTCTGGCAGAGGGAGGAGAGTGGAGCATGGTGCAGTGTACCAGCATAGCAAGAGTCAAAGAGTGCCTGGATGGCCACCCTGTCAAGGAGGCTTTACAAAGTAGAGAGGAGGCAGAAAAATGCAGACAGCAGGAGTCAGGAAGGCCAGGTGACGTCTTCCTGTCGGACACGCTGTTAAATCTGACGAGTTAGAGCCTCTGTGGTGCAAGGCTTCAGGAAACAACTCCCTTGTGAACAGCCTCTAACACTGCCCCTTTTCCATTGGCAAACTTCAAAGTTCACCACGGCCTCTATGAAGCTGCAAGCACATTGAGTTTCCTATTTAGTAGCACGTGCAACCTTTTGCCTCTCAGTCAGAATGGGATACAAATAGCGTGTAGTTCTTTACCTGGATAACCGGAGTCAGTGACATGGTGCTAATGTCACTGGATTGGAATTACAAAAACCCAGGCGAAAGGGAGGAGAATTCAATGGGAATTTAAATACAGTTAATAAAATCTGGAATTAGAAGCTAATCTTCGTGCCCGTGCAAAGAAGATCAATTACTATAAATGGTCATTCAGTAACGTCTTTCAGGGAAGGAAATCTGCCATCCTAACCTGGTCTGGCCTACACGTGACTCCATACTCACAGCAATGTGATTGACTCTTAACAGCCCCCTGAAAGAGCATGGCAAGCCATTCAGTTCATGGGCAATTAGGGATGGGTATCAAATGCTCACATCGGGTGAAATAATGAAAGAAAATTGCAATGAAAATATTTCCTCAAGGAAGCCGTGTCGGAAAATATGAGCTTACAGAACTGGGAGAAGGATAAGGTTAACTGTTCAGTAAGACTGCCCAGACTATAACAGCCAGAGCATTGTAGGTAAATACTTTCTCCCCTGAGCACCCACTGTCACCCACATTGTAACAAAAAAGAAAACAAGGCCAATAGAGGAAAACATTCTGAAAGATTCCTCTGAACTCCAAATCAATAACAGCTCAGGTGATCCCTTGTCAGCTATGAGGACACTTAATGATGTGGTCTCTGCTCTTGGTAGGAACCACTTCAGTTCCCTGTGAAGACAGGGGGTGAAGGTGGCAATGACATTGGGGAAGGGTTTGCAGTAACTATGAAGCTGGGATAGTGGCAGATGAGATTTCTGAAGGAAATAGCATTCTCGAGATTAGATTAGATTCCCTACAGTGTGGAAACAGGCCCTTCGGCCCAACAAGTCCACACTGACCCTCCGAAGAGTAACCCACCCAGATCCATTTCCCTCTGAATGATGCACCTAACACTATGGGCAATTTAGTGTGGCCAATTCACCTCTGGGCTATGGGAGGAAAACCACACAGGCAGTTGCCCAAGGCTGGGAGTGAACCCAGCTCCCTGGCGCTGTGAGTTAGCAATGCTAACCACGGAGCTACCGTGGCACCTATAGATTAAACTAAGTGTGATGCTTGAAGCTAAGTTCACTTGAGTGAGGATTGAGATGTGCCTTTATTACATTGAATGTGTGACTCAGAATTGGCCATTTAGCCATTCCAATTATATGTTTCAGCATTTATATTTAACCTGAGCTTCCCTATTTATCTGACCCTCCTTGCATGCCTTCAATTCCGTTCCTCCTCATGTACCTATCTAACTTCCCCTTAAATTCATCTATGCTATATGCCTCAGCTTCTCCACATGTAAGCAACTTAGGCATTTAAACTGCTCTCTGAATTCGATTTAACAATGACCCTTCGGTCCAACCAGTCCATGCTGACCATAATCCCAAACTAAACTAGTCCCACCTTCCTGCTCCTGGCCCATATCCCTCCAAACCTTACTTTTCCAACTAGCTTTGAGTTAATGGGAGCTGCCTTTTTCCTAGGCTGGGGGATTTAAAGACGAAGGGGCAAATTTTTTCCCTAGTATTTAAAAAAAGACATGGGGGAATACATTTTTTTACACAGAGGGTGATGTGTATATGAAATGAACTTTCTGAGGAAGTGTTGGATGTGAGTACAGTTACAACGTTTAAATCTTAAGTTACACTGCATATCATCGCCCCCATCCCAGTGGAAATATCTTCTCTACGCCGATCCTGATAAATCTCTCCATAGTTTTAAAGCTCTATCTCTTGGGGCTCCCCTCGGCCTTCCCTTTTGGACAGTTTTAAGCTCCCAGTTCTGACATCCTCCTCTCGAAACTTGTTTGAAGGGTGTTTCTCCCTTTCAACTGAAGTCAGCATTGAAGTCAGCATAGAGCAGAGTGAGCGTGGACGTGTTTGAATATTAAATTATACGACCAAGAATACCTGAGGTAGTTGATCAAAATATTTATTTGGTTCGACTCAGTACAACAAAATCCATACCATCTGGCTTCCTTATTGACTGAATTACGCTGGTCAATAAATTTGCAAAGTTAACATTTAAGTCTGTTTTCACATAATCCATTTTTTTGATTGCTGCTTTGGTGTCATCAAAGGTTTGTTGATAGATTTGGGACGTCAGCCAGGAAATATAACAATACCTTCTATTAAGCTTTCTGATGGTGTTGGCTGATGAAAAGTTTTATTCCTGAGATTAGAGACATTTATTTTAGCATAGACTTGCAGTGTAACCTGAGATGGTGCAATTCCGACTCCAATTTGAGTGGAATTCACTGTTGTGGTTACATCAGGAACTCTTTACGGTGTACAGTAAATAAGACACAGGAAGCAAGCTGAGTAAAAGTCTGAACAGCACTTATGATTACAGGTTCTTCTTAGCTTGTAGAGGTCATTAAGGTTCTTCAAACCAAAACTGCCTCATTCCAGACAACCCATACCATGCCTCGAGTTGGCTTCCTTTCCTCGTTACATTTTCTGGCCTATTTCACACAACTAAACAATTTTGAATGGGTTTGATCCCAGCCTCAAGTGATAGTCTATGTGGAGTTTGTACGTTCTCCCTCCAACTGCGTGGGTTTCCTCCCACAGTCCAAAAATGTGTAGGTTAGATGGATTGGCCAAGCTAAATTGTCCATAGTGACCAGGGATGTGCAGGCTGGGTGGATTAGTCATGGGATATGCAGGGTAAGTGAGTGGGAAACTTTTTGGACAGTCAGTGCAGCCTCTATGGGCTGAATGGCCTCTTTCCACTCTCTAGGGATCCAATGATGGGTCAGTTTCGAGACTCAAATGATTTCAACCTGCCTGATTTTTGTCCTGCTCCAGCCAGTAAAAGACACAGCAGCATTGTATCCCAACCCTGACTGATCCGAGAGCCTAGCTCCTAACAAAGGCTTCTGATAGTACTAGGGTCCCAATGAACTTTAACCTGGAAATTGAGACACACACCAGTGGGCCATCTCCCAATGAAGGAAATTCAGGCCAATGTGTTAAAGTCATTTTTGTTTTGTTTCTCGTATGTAATTACCACAGGGAGGCAATTGCTGGACCATTAACTGAGAGACCTAGGTTCACTCCTCACCATGACAGATGGTGAAATGTAAATCCAAAACAGAAATTTGAACTAAGAACCTAATGTTGACCGTGAAACGATTGAGGACGATCAGGAACAACCTATCTGGTTCACTAATGTCCTTTGGGACTTTGTGACTCCAGATCCACAGCAATGTGGTTGACTCCTCATTACCCTCTGGGCAATAAATGGTGCCGAGCCACTGATGTCCACATCCTGTCAATGAACAGCAAAGAACATAGGCCACAATTGTAAAGTTTTAAAAAGATGTATAGCCAATCATAATCATAGCATTTGTCAATATAACAGTGGATTTTCAAATCTTTCTGATGGGGTGATACAATGTAATTTTACGCAGTCTATTCATTGTTGGGATTTTCAAGCAATATTTTATTTGTCAAACTTACAGTGTAAAGATTTTAAAGAGTGTAGATCCTCAAATTGTGTCAGGTGGTTTTATATGAAGGAAGGATTGCTCTGGGTCATATTCCCATGAAGGTGTGAATGAACCCTTAATCAGCTTGTGCAAAGAATCAGTGACCATTTCATGAAGACTATCCCAATGATGGTTCCAGACTGTGACCAAATGGGAACAACATTACCCTATGTGGTGGCACAGTAGTAATGTCAGTGTGCTAGCAATACAGCTAACCCAGGATAATGGCTGGAGAAATAGGTTCAAATCTTGCCATTGCAGTGAAATTTCACTTTAATAAAAATCTCGAATAATGAAAAATAAAACTTTAATTAAAAACTGGCCTAATGGCAACTATTGTCAATGGTTACAAAAATCCATCTGGTTGACTAATCTCCTTTAGGGAAGGATGTTCTTACCTGGTCTGGCCTACATGTGACTCCAGACCTACAGTTATGTGGTTAACTCTTAACTGTTCTCCTGGTAATTAAGGATGGGCTAAATGCTGGCATTGCTAGTGACGCCCATATCCCATGGATGAATAAATACAAGGGGAGTGAAGGACATGTGCCTGACTCAGACAAACCTAGATGGAACTGGCAGAAGAGGTCAGCAGCTAAGAAGCTATCCAGCAAGAGGAGATGCTCAAATCCAAATTAGATCATCTCAATATTCAACTTCTAAAAATTGCTGAAGTGTCATAGAGATCTACAGCTTGGAAGAGACCCTTCAGCCCATTGAGACCACGCTGGTCAAAAACAACCATCTAAAGATTCTAATCCCATTGTCCAGCACTGGGCCCATAGCCTAGAATCACAAGTGCGTATCTAAGTACTTTCTAAATCTTATGAGGGTTTCTGCTTCTACCACCCTTATAGGCAGTCAGTTCCAGGTTCCCATCAGTCACTGGGTGAAAAAGGTTTTCCATCACATCTCCTCTGAACTCCAAAACCTAAAGGACGTAAAAGGCAACATGGACACTGCAAGAGAACCTCATCAGCCATAGATTATTATAGTCATCACCTACGCCATCAAAACTTCTCAGGCTCCTAGAGATGCAGTGGACCTTAGTGAAACATATTTCCTAACGTCAAGCATAAAAAGGAACTCATACAAAGTTCAATGGGTTCTGATGTGGCCTAGCTACCTCAATGACTCTACAGGTTTCAAAGCCCAGCGATTCGCAGTGACGAAGTGCTATCAAGCCTTGAAGGGTGAAAGAGAAATGGTTTTGCCTCAGAAAAGCTACCATCATATTTGACCCAGGCTGACCTCCCCAGACAATGGTGATGCTGCCCATGTATCTCACACATCCTCCAAGTGAGCTGAGAGGGTTTTCAAAGGTCAATGCCTCAAATGAAAGAGTCTGTAAATGCTGACGGGGTGGGGCAGTTGAGCTGAAAGAGTTAAATGCTTACAGTTCAATGTTAAAATGGGGTGATATGAAAGAACATGGGGAGGCGTAGAGCAAAGTATAAACCACTCCTTTATTCTAAGATTAGCTACTGAGCATGTGTGTCAGGAGTTATGTCAGATCACATGGGGCCTGAGTCTGTAGGTCCTAAAAGATGGCCTCTCTTTACAATCCCTCCTCAATAGTGGTTCTGTCTAACAGAGCCTGTCCCTGTTCATTCACGAGGGTGCGGGCTGTAGGAGCATATGAGTTGGTGGTTGACAAATGCTGTTGGCTGTCCTGTGGGTCCAGTGGTGTGCATATGAGTGCAATCAATGGCTCAAGAGTCCTGGCGGCCTCCCCCCCCCTCAGTGGGGAGTCTGATGTTGTTCACTGTCCACTGAGGGTTCAGCGATGAACCACTGAGTGTGACTCCCAGCTGAGATCTCCCAAATGGTCTGTGAGAGGACCCCGAGGTATAGAAATTCACTGTAACTGTCATCTTTAGAGCCATTAGGCATCAGTTGGCCATCCCCTCCCTGTGACTGGAGCTGATTTCCCCTTCAAGAATGTCACAAGCAGATTTGACTAGCTACTTGAAGAGAAGCAGCCCCTGAGACACTGATCAGAAATGTGGAAGTAATTTAAGCATTGCCTGTGTGCCCTTTTATCAGGGTAAACTATGCCCCTCGGGCAAAGCTGCTTACCATCCTCTCTATACCCTGTGTATCTTCAGCATCAGCCTGGCCCTCAGTGATAGCCCTGCAGTTTGCCGTTGTCCTTAGGCAGCTGCCTTCTCCCGATGGTCTCTCCTCACTTGGGACTGCACAGGGGTGAATCACTGTTGCACCTTGCTGTCGGCCTTCCCTGTAATGGTGATTCCAGGATGCGTACCGTCTTCAAAATCCCTGCATCAAAGATCGACAGAATGGTGCTCAAAGTGAACCAAGACCAGCTCCCTCACCTGTTGTGACTGCAGACTCCAACTCTAGCCTGATCCCATTAGGCCTTCTCTCCTGCCTCTGTTGCTGTTCAGCCAACTTTGGTAAGAATCCCCTCCCCTATCTTTCTCTCCCTGGTTTCTCTCATTGCTTGGGATAGGCAGAGGAGAATCGGCCCAGTGGTAAAGATGGCACCTGAGGATTGGTGACTTTGTTGTTGGTTGGCTCTGGTGTAGATGGCGGTGGAGCAGTAGCAGAGGGGTGGCATAATTGACGGTGATGAGCTGGCTCAGGACTGATGGTCTGTCTTCAAGTTTCATCTTTTTTTTCCCTCATCCTTAAATTATTCAAAATGGCGCTGTTTCACAGTGACAATTGAAAGCTTTTCATTGTGTTTTATTATATTCTTACTATAAAATACACGTGACAATAAAATCAAAATCAAATTGAAATCGTAACCAATTAATTTAAGGGCATTGGCTTCTACTTTTTTCAATGTACAGGTGGGAACTTAAATTTCTCGCGTAGGGAGAGGTT
Organism: Chiloscyllium plagiosum; assembly: GCF_037043375.1. Lineage (NCBI taxonomy): Eukaryota > Metazoa > Chordata > Chondrichthyes > Orectolobiformes > Hemiscylliidae > Chiloscyllium > Chiloscyllium plagiosum. Next base: position 27,905,516 of record NW_028270145.1, read on the forward strand.
TGCTGAATTGATTCCTGGGATGGGAGAACTGACATATGAGGAGAGATTGAGTTTGTTCAGGTCGTATTTAATGGAGTTGAGAAGATTGAGGGCATTCCTCATAGAAACCTATAAAATTCTAATAGAATTAGACAGAGTAAATGCAGGAAGGGTGCTCCCAACGGTATGGGAATCCATAACCAGGGGGTCATAGTTTAAGGATAAGGAGTAAACCTTTTAGGGCTGAGATGAGGAGAAATTTATTCACCCAGAGAATGGTGAGCTTGTGGAATTCACTACCAAGGAAAGTGAGTGAGGCCAAAACATTGTGTTTTCAAAGAGGAAGTAGGTATAACTCTCCTGGCTAAAGGAATCGAGGAATGTGGGATGATGGGATTAGATCATACTGAATAGCAGAACAGACTCAAGGGACTGAATGGCCTACTCCTGCTCCTATGTTCGGATTTTGAAAAGAGCCAACTCATGCGTGCGAGGTAACAGTGGCTGAAGGACCTGAACTTCAGGGAATTTATATTTGCCAGGAATTGGTGTTGGAGAGACTGTTAGGTCTGAAGGTTGATAAGTCACTCGGGCCCGATGGTCTACATCCCAGGGTACTGAAGGAGGTGGCTCAGGAAATCGTGGATGCGTTGGTGATTATTTTCCAGAGTTCGATAGATTCAGGATCAGTTCCTGCGGATTGGAGGGTGGCTAATGTTGTACCACTTTTTAAGAAAGGTGGGAGAGAGAAAGCAGGAAATTATATGTGGATAACTGTATGGTTATCCACTTTGGTGGCAAGAACAGGAAGGCAGATTACTACCTAAATGGAATCAATTTAGGTAAAGGGGCAGTACAAAGAGATCTGGGTGTTCTTGTACACCAGTCAATGAAGGTAAGCATGCAGGTACAGCAGGTAGTGAAGAAGGCTAATAGCATGCTGGCCTTCATAACAAGAGGAATTGAGTATAGAAGCAAAGAGGTTCTTCTGCAGCTGTACAGGGCCCTGGTGAGACCACACCTGCAGTATTGTGTGCAGTTCTGGTCTCCAAATTTGAAGAAAGACATTCTGGCTATTGAGGGAGTGCAGCGTAGGTTCACGAGGTCAATTCCTGGAATGGCGGGAACCACCTTACACTGAAAGACTGGAGCGACTGGACTTGTATACCCTTGAGTTTATAAGACTGCGAGGGGATCTGATTGAGACGTATAAGATTATGAAAGGATTGGACACTCTGGAGGCAGGAAACATGTTTCCGCTGATGGGTGAGTGCCGAACCAGAGGACACAGCTTAAAAATACGGGGTAGACCATTTAGGACAGAGATGAGGAGAAACTTCTTCACCCAGAGAGTGGTGGCTGTGTGGAATGCTCTGCCCCAGAGGGCAGTGGAGGCCCAGTCTCTGGATTCATTTAAGAAAGAATTGGATAGAGCTCTCAAGGATAGTGGAATCAAGGGTTATAGAGATAAGGCAGGAACAGGATACTGATTAAGGATGATCAGCCATGATCATATTGAATGGTGGTGCAGGCTCGAAGGGCAGAATGGCCTACTCCTGCACCTATTGTCTATTGGTGTGAACTTTGCTGTGCAATTGTGCACCTTCAAAGGAACATTGGTTACCGGGCGAGAGGAGTGGGGTTGGGGGGGGGAGAGTGAGGCATACAAAGGGTTTGAACACAAGGATGAGAATTATAAATCTGAGGCACAGCTTATACTCTATGACCACACAAGGCCGGGAACGACACCTCAGGGGTTTCCTGGGCAGCCTCTAGCCCTGACCTTGGAGTCATTTTCCAATATTTCTCCATGGCTGGGTCCTATAAAGAGGCACCTTCAGTCCCACAAGGTTTCACAGGCAATAATTGTAATGGCTACTCGTCAACATCTTCTAATGTCCATCTGCCAAAAAAAGAACAGTATGATGCTGACTCTGAGAACGACAGGGCACTAGGCAGTGGGGTCAGGACACAGCCGAGAGATTGGAGATAAATGTCTCAGCTGACACTCACAGTGTCAGACTGAGGGAGAGCGACATGGTTGGAGGTGTGGATAGTACAAGTTTGAAGAAGAGCTGTGGTGTTTCCCCACTCTCTCACTATCTAATTGCGGCAGCTAGCGGTGTAAGGACTCTCCCTAGGCAGCATGGTGGCTCAGTGGTTAGCCCTGCTGCCTCACAGCACCAGGGACCTGGGTTCGATTCCAGTCTCGAGCGACTGTCTGTGTGGAGTTTGCATGTTCTCCCCGTGTCTGTGTGGGTTTTCCTCTAGGTGCTCTGGCTTCCTCCCACAGTCCAAAGATGTGTATGTTAGGTGAATTGGCTGTGCTAAATTGCCGATAGTGTTCAGAGTTGCCTAGGATAGGTGCATCAGTCAGGGGTAAATGTAGAGTAATGGGGAATGGGTTTGGGTGGAATACTCTGTGGAGATTCGGTGTGGACTTGTTGAGCCGAAGGGCCTGTTTCCACTCTGTGGGGATTCTGTGATTGATTCACAGCTCTGGTGGCGATTTGAAAACACTCCACTGACTGCAAAATGGCTGAGCTGAGGCCATGAAAGAAATGCCAATCTTGAACCAGCCCTCGCAAACCCCCCAACCCCTCCCCCCACCCGCCCAACCCTGGTCTTGGATAATAGATGGGCAATGGGTCTCGGAGAAAAGCTACCCGGATTCCGAGAAGAGCATGTTGAAATTCCAACAGGACGACATTCCTGATAGAGCTGAGGAGTGGGTACATCTGCACTGTGTAAAAGCACAGCAGCTGTCGCTGTTTTAGACAGAGCAGGTTAAACAGGGTACGAGGGCTCAGCCAACAAGTCGCAGTCATGAAGATGCCCTTACTCCAGTCATTTTCCAATGGCTGATGTCATCTGATGGGACGTTGTTTGTAAGTCACTGCGGGATGCAAGAGAAAGTGCCATGATGTCAGTCACTTAATTTCACTTTCCACCCTCGCCGCTGAGCTCAGTGACCTCAGATCACAGCCACTATTGCCATTTTCTCAGACAGCAGAGGCTGATGATGGATTCCACACTCACCACTTACACCATCTGATCTGCCTGTTGTCACTATGCCTGGTTCATTAGCTCCTGTCGTGTTATGACGCGAGCCGTCATTCATTTCAGACACTTCATCACGCCCACCCTCTGCCTTCTAACAGACTTCCCCTGTTGCCCTCCCCTCCCCGGTATTGACCTTGCATATAAAATGTTTATTCTCAAACAACCTCCAAGCTCCACCTGAAAGCAGAATTTTCGACAGGGGTGACCAGAGGCTGGGGTGGCCTGAAGATGTCCGCTTTCAGCTGGCATACCCTTCTGCTGCCCTTATTGGGTGTGGGGTGAGGTGTGGGGGGTGAGGAGCTTGCGGGAGGCTTGGCAGATGAAGGCTCATTAGGGTCTTGGACCCTTCTTCTCAGAAACCTTCTGGAATTTTCTTCAGGGACTCCACTCAGTGCAAACGTCATTCGATCAAAATGGTGGCGACATCCCTTTGGCAGCCATGGCTCGAGGGGGTGGGGGTGGGGGAGGGTTCAGGTGTAAGGTTGGGGGGGGTTGGTGCTGGTTGAGGGCCACAGCTGCTGGTTGGTCTGTGGAAGTTGTCCTCCATCTTGAAGCGCCTTCTCATTGCCTTAACTACATCAGCAGCCCCTTCCTCTGCTGTCCCCAATTGACCTTCCATTCAGGAGCCCACACTGTGAGCTCAAATTGGCCACAACTGACCGTTGCCTCAAAAAGATTAGAGTAGATTACTTACTTACAGTGTGGAAACAGGCCCTTCGGCCCAACAAGTCTACGCCAACCCTCCGAAGAGCAACCCACCCAGACCCATTCCCCTACATTTACCCCTTCACCTAACACTACGGCAATTTAGCATGGCCAATCCACCTGACCTGCACATATTTGGACTGTGGGAGGAAACCAGAGCACCCGGAGGAAACCCACGCAGACACGGGGAGAATGTGCAAACTCCACACAGACAGTTGCCCAGGTCTCTGGCTCTGTGAGGCAGCAGTGCTAACCACTGTGCCACTGTGCCGCCCATTTGGATGTCTTCCAAACCACCATTTCTGACCACACTTCAACCCAGCCGTGGATCCGACACTTAGGAATGAAAATTTGGCCAATAGAACATTGAACATTACAGCTCAATACAGGCCCTTCGGCCCTCAATGTTGCACAGACCTGTGAAACCAATCTGAAGCCCATGTAACCTACACTATTCCATTATCATCCACATGTTTATCCAATGATCAATTAAATGCCCTGAAAGTTTGCGAGTCTACTACTGTAGCAGGCAGGGTATTCGACACCCTTACTACTCTCTGAGCCCGGTGCTCTGCATTCCTATTACTCCTTCCAAAGAGAATCATCTCGCACTTTTTTGCCACTCCATTTGCCACCTCTTAGCCCAGCTAAGTAGCTTATCTATGTCTCTCTGTAACATGAAACATCCTTCTGCACTGTCCACAACTCCACCAACCTTAGTGTCATCCGTAAATTTACTAACCCATCCTTCTACGCTCTCATCCAGGTTATTTATAAGAATGACAAACGGCAGTGGGTCCAAAACAGATCATTGTGGTATACCACGAGTAACTGTACTCCAGGATGAACATTTCCCAAAAACTACCACCCTCTGACTTCTTTCATCTAGCCAATTCCTGATCCAAACTGCTAAATCACCCTCAATCTCATGCCTCTGTATTGAGTGCAATAGCCTACCATGGGGAACGTTATCAAACACCTTACTGAAATCCATATACACCACACCAACCACTTTACCCTCATCCACCTGTTTGGTCACCTTCTCAAAGAACTCAATAAGGTTTGTGAGGCACAACCTACCCTTCAGAAAACCGTGGTAAAAACAATGACTGCAGATGCTGGAAACCAGATTCTGGATTAGTGGTGCTGGAAGAGCACAGCAGTTCAGGCAGCATCCGAGGAGCTTTGAAATCGACGTTTCGGGCAAAAGCCCTTCGAAAACCGTGTTAACTATTCCTAATCAACTTATTCCTTTCTGAATGATTATAAATCCTATCTCTTATAACCTTTTCCAAAACTTTACCCACAACCGAAGTAAGGCTCACTGGTCTGTAATTACCAGGGTTGTCTCTACTCACCTTTTTGAACAATGGGACAACATTTGCTATCCTCCAGTCTTCTGGCATTATTCCTGTGGACAATGACAGCATAAAGATCAAAGCCGAAGGCTCTACAATTTCCTCCTTAGCTTCCTAAAGGATCCTAGGATAAATCCCATCAGGCCTAGTGGACTTATCTATTTTCACACTTTCCAGAATTGCTAACACTTCCCCTTGTGAATCTCAATCCCAGCTAGACTAGTAACCAGTATCTCAGTATCTCTGTGACAACATTACCTTTTTCAGCTGTTTATAGTGATGAAAAATATTCATGTAGCACTTCCCCATCTCCTCGGACTCCACACACAACTTCCCACCACTGCCCTGGATTGGCCCTAACGTTACTCTGGTCATTCTTTTATTCCTGATATACCTATAGAAAGTTTTTCTTGATCCCACCTGCCAATGACTTCTCATGTCCCCTCCTGGCTCTTCTTAGCTCTCTCTTTAGGTCCTTCCTGGCTAACTTGTAACACTCAAGCCTTCACGTCTCATTTTTACATAAGCCTCCTTCCTCATGACAGGAGATTCAGAAAACCACAGTTCCCTCACTCAACCACTTCCTCCCTGCCTGCCAGTTACACACTTATCATTTCTCTCGGTATCTCTCTTCACGTAGATACTCCTCTCCTGTTGAGTGCTCTCCGGCATTTTCCTCCCTGGATGTTTTTTCGGACTTCCAACGTGTCACGTGCAGCACTTTTGCATTTGTGTCAGTCGGCATGTGTCTGTGATTTTGACGTGAACAACATCAATAAAAACTGTACTGATGGTGCTCTTGGCATATTACATCAGAATAGGAAATAGCAGTGGGAGGAATTTCCAAATGTTATTCATAATTTCTTTGCAGTGGTTTATCACATGAGTCGACTGTATGTTCTACAGCCATCTGAGCCCTCTGGCTGCTCATGTCTGCAATGCAAGAATGTAAATAAGCTGTTCAGCCTGTCAAAAATACTTCATTATCAGTAAAATCATGGATTATCTTAGACTTCAAATTTACTTTCCCACACTAACCCAACTTCTATTAATTAACCGGGTTCAAAATCTGTCACTCTCTCTCTTGAAAGTACTCAATGAATGAACATCTGCAGCACTCTGGGATGGACAACCCCTTCTCCATCATCACGAGGGAAATCATCCCCCATTATCCCGTCACTGGGGTACCCATACCCCCATTATCCCTTACTACTGGGGAGCTGATCCCCCCATTATCCCCCGTCACTGGGGAGCTGATTCCCCCATTATCCCCCATCACTGGGGAGCTGATTCCCCCATTATTCCCGTCACTGGGGAGCTGATTCCCCCATTATCCCACGTCACTGGGGAGCTGATTCCCCCATTATTCCCGTCACTGGGGAGCTGATTCTCCCATTATCCCTCTCCACTGGGGAGCTGATCCCCCCATTATCCCCCGTCACTGGGGAGCTGATCCCCCCATTATCCCCCATCACTGGGGAGCTGATTCCCCAATTATCTCCCATCACTGCGGAGCGGATTCCCCAATTATCACTGGGGAGCTGATTGCCCCATTATCCCCTGTCACTGGGGTGATGATTCCCTCATTATTCCAGTCACTGGGGAGCTGATTGCCCCATTATCCCCATCACTGAGGAATTCATTCCCCCATTATACCCCATCACTGGGGAACCCATTCCCCATATTCCCCATCACTGGGGAGCTGATTATCACCGTCACTTGGTAACCCATTCCCCCATTATCCCCCATCACTGGGGAGCTGATTCACCCATTATCCCCCATCACTCGGGAGCTGATTCTCCCATTACCGCCCATCAAAGGGGAGCTGATACCCCCATTATCCCTCGTCACTGGGGAGCTGATGGCTCCATTATCCAACGTCGCTGGGGAGCTGATTCCCCCATTATCCACCGTCACTGGGGTGCTGATGGCCCCATTATCCCCCATCACTGGGGAGCTGATTCCCCCATTATCACCCATCACTGGGGAGCTGATTCCCCCATTACCCCCATCACTGGGGAGCTGATGGCCCCATTATCCCCCGTCACTGGGGAGCTGAGTCCCCCATTATCCCCCGTCACTGGGGAGCTGATTCCCCCATTATCCCCCGTCACTGGGGAGCTGATTCCTCCATGTTCCCCCGTCACTGGGGAGCTGATTGCCACATTATCCCCCGTCACTGGGGAGCTGATTCCCCCATTATCCCCTGTCACTGGGGAGCTGATTCCCCCATTATGACCTGTCACTGGGGAGCTGATTCACCCATTATGCCCCGTCACTGGGGAGCTGATTCCCCCATTATCCCCCGTCACTGTGGAGCTGATTCCCCCATTATCCCCCGTCACTGTGGAGCTGATTCCCCCATTATCCCCCGTCAATGGGGAGCTGACTCCCCCATTACCCGCGTCACTGGGGAGCTGATTCCCCCGTTATCCCCCGTCACTGTGGAGCTGATTCCCCCATTATCCCCCGTCAATGGGGAGCTGACTCCCCCATTACCCGCGTCACTGGGGAGCTGATTCCCCCGTTATCCCCCGTCACTGGGGAGCTGATTCCCCCATTTATCCCCCGTCACTGGGGAGCAGATTCCCCCATTATCCCCCGTCACTGGGGAGCTGATTCCCCCATTATCCCCCTGTCACTGGGGAGCTGATTCCCCCATTATCCCCCGGCACTGGGGAGCAGATTCCCCCATTATCCCCCGTCACTGGGGAGCAGATTCCCCCATTATCCCCCGTCACTGGGGAGCTGATTCCCCCATTATCCCTCGGCACTGGGGAGCTGATTCCCCCATTATCCCCCTGTCACTGGGGAGCTGATTCCCCCATTATCCTCCGTCACTGAGGTGCTGATTGCCCCATTATCCCCCATCACTGGGGAACTCATTCCCCCATTATCCCCTGTGACTGGGGAACTCATTCCCCCATTATCCCCCATCACTGGGGAACTCATTCCCCCATTATCCCCTGTGACTGGGGAACTCATTCCCCCATTATCCCCCATCACTGGGGAACTGATTCACACATTATCACCCGTCACTGAGGAACCCATTCCACCATTATTCCCATCAATGTTAAGCTGATTCCCCTATTATCCCCGTCACTGGGGAGCTGGTTCCCCCATTAACCCCCATCACTGCGGTGAAGATTCCCCCATTATCCCCATCACTGTGGAGCAGATCGCCCATTATCCCCGTCACTGGGGAACCCATTCCCCCATTATCACACATCACTGTGGAGGAGATCCCCCCATTATCCCCCATCACTGGGTAACCCATTCCCCCATTATCACACATCACTGTGGAGCAGATCCCCCCATTATCCCCCATCACTGGGTAACTCATTCCCCAATTATCCCCCATCACTGGGGAGCTGAATCCATTATCCCCCATCACTGGGGAACACATTCCCCCATTATCCCCCATCATTGTGGAGGTGATTCCCCCATTATTCCCCGTCACTGGGGAGCTGATTGCCACATTATCCCTCACCACTGGGGAGCTGATCCCCCCATTATCCCCCGTCACCGGGGAGCTGATTACCCCATTATCCCCTGTCACTGGGGAGCTGATTGCCCCATTATCCCCCGTCACTGGGGAACCCATTCCCCCATTATCTCCCGTCACTGGGGAGCTGATTCCCCCATTACCCCCCGTCACTGGGGAGCTGATTCCCCCATTGTCCCTCGTCACTGGGGAGCTGATTCCCCCATTATTCCCGGTCACTGGGGAGCTGATTCCCCCATTATACCCCATCACCGGGGAGCTGATGGCCCCATTAACCCCCATCACTGGGGAGCTGATTCCCCCATTATACCCCATCACTGGGGAGCTGATTCCCCCATTATCCCCCGTCACTGGGGAGCTGATTCCCCCATTATCCCCCATCACTGGGGAGCTGATTGCCCCATTATCCCCCATCACAGAAGAACTCATTCCCCCATTATCCCCTGTCACTGGGGAGCTGATTCCCCTATTATTCCCGTCACTGGGGAGCTGATTCCCCCATTAACCCCCATCACTGCGGTGAAGATTCCCCCATTATCCCCATCACTGTGGAGCAGATCGCCCATTATCCCCGTCACTGGGGAACCCATTCCCCCATTATCCCACATCACTGTGGAGCAGATCCCCCCAATCTCCCCCATCACTGGGTAACTCATTCCCCAATTATCCCCCATCACTGTGGAGCTGAATCCATTATCCCCCATCACTGGGGAACACATTCCCCCATTATCCCCCATCATTGTGGAGGTGATTCCCCCATTATCCACGGTCACTGGGGAGCTGATTCCCCCATTATACCCCATCACTGGGGAGCTGATTCCCCCATTATCCCCCATCACTGGGGAGCTGATTCCCCCATTATCCCCCGTCACTGGGGAGCTGATTCCCCCATTATCCCCCGTCACTGGGGAGCTGATTACCCCATTAACCCCCGTCACTGGGGAGCTGATTCCCCCATTATCCCCCGTCACTGGGGAGCTGATTCCCCCATTATCCCCCATCACTGGAGAACTCATTCCCCCATTATCCCCCATCACTGGAGAACTCATTCCCCCATTATCCCCCATCACTGGGGAACTCATTCCCCCATTATCCCCTGTGACTGGGGAACTCATTCCCCCATTATCCCCCATCACTGGGGAACTGATTCCCACATTATCACCCTCTACTGAGGAACCCATTGCCACATTATTCCCGTCAATGTGGAGCTGATTCCCCTATTATCCCCTTCACTGGGGAGCTGATTCCCCCATTAACCCCCATCACTGCGGTGAAGATTCCCCCATTATCCCCATCACTGTGGAGCAGATCCCCCATTATCCCCATCACTGGGGAGCTGATTCCCCCATTATCCCCCGTCACTGGGGAGCTGATCCCCACATTATCCCCCATCACTGGGTAACTCATTCCCCAAGTTTCCCCCATCATTGGGGAGCTGAATCCATTATCCCCCATCATTGTGGACGTGATTCCCCCATTATTCCCCGTCACTGGGGAACTGATTCCCCCATTATTCCCGTCACTGGAAAGCTGATTCCCCCATTATTCCCGTCACTAGAGAGCTGATTCCCCCATTATCCCTCACCACTGGGGAGCTGATGGCCCCATTATCCCCCGTCACTTGGGAGCTGATTTCCCCCCTTATCCCCTGTCACTGGGGAGCTGATTCCCCCATTATCCACGGTCACTGGGGAGCTGATTCCCCCATTATACCCCATCACTGGGGAGCTGATTCCCCCATTATCCCCCATCACTGGGGAGCTGATTGTCCCATTATCCCCCGTCACTGGGGAGCAGAAGGCCCATTATCCCCGTCACTGGGGAACCCATTCCCCAATTATCCCCCATCACTGGGGAGCTGAATCCATTATCCCCCATCACTGGGGAACACATTCCCCCATTATCCCCCATCATTGTGGAGGTGATTTCCCCATTATTCCCCGTCACTGGGGAGCTGATTACCACATTATCCCTCACCACTGGGGAGCTGATTCCCCCATTATGCCCCATCACTGGGGAGCTGATTCCCCCATTATCCCACGTCACTGGGGAGCTGATTCCCCCATTATCCCCCGTCACTGGGGAGCTGATTCCCCCATTATCCCCCGTCACTGGAGAACTCATTCCCCCATTATCCCCCATCACTGGGGAACTCATTCCCCCATTATCCCCTGTGACTGGGGAACTCATTCCCCCATTATCCCCCATCACTGGGGAACTGATTCCCACATTATCCCCCATCACTGAGGAACCCATTCCCACATTATTCCCGTCAATGTGGAGCTGATTCCCCTATTATCCCCTTCACTGGGGAGCTGATTCCCCCATTAACCCCCATCACTGCGGTGAAGATTCCCCCATTATCCCCATCACTGTGGAGCAGATCCCCCATTATCCCCGTCACTGGGGAAACCATTCCCCCATTATTCCACATCACTGTGGAGCAGATCCCCCCATTATCCCCCATCACTGGGTAAATCATTCCCCAAGTTTCCCCCATCATTGGGGAGCTGAATCCATTATCCCCCATCATTGTGGACGTGATTCCCCCATTATTCCCCGTCACTGGGGAACTGATTCCCCCATTATTCCCGTCACTGGAGAGCTGATTCCCCCATTATTCCCGTCACTGGAGAGCTGATTCCCCCATTATCCCTCACCACTGCGGAGCTGATTCCCCCCATTATCCCCCGTCACTGGGGAGCTGATCCCCCCATCATCCCCCGTCACTTGGGAGCTGATTCCCCCATCACTGGGGAGCTGATTCCCCCATTATTCCCGTCACTGGGAGGTTCATTCCCCCATTATTCCCGTCACTGGGGTGCTGATTGCCCCATTATCCCCCATCACTGGGGAGCTGATTCCCCCATTATCCCCCATCACTGGGGAGCTGATTCCCCAATTATCCCCCATCACTGGGGAGCTGATCCCCCCATCATCCCCCGTCACTTGGGAGCTGATTCCCCCATTATCCCCCATCACTGGGGAGCTGATTCCCCCATTATTCCCTGTCACTGGGATGTTCATTCCCCCATTATTCCCGTCACTGGGGAGCTGATTGCTCCATTATCCCCCGTCACTGGAGAGCTGATTCCCCCATTAACCCCCATCACTGGGTGAAGATTCCGCCATTATCCCAGTCACTGGGGAGCTGATTGCCCCATTATCCCCATCACTGAGGAATGCATTCCCCCATTATACCCCATCACTGGGGAACCCATTCCCCATTGTCCCCAGTCACTGGGGAGCTGATTCCCCCATTATCCCCCATCACTGGGGAGCTGATTCCCCCATTATCCCCCGTCACTGGGGAGCTGATTCCCCCATTATCCCCCGTCACTGGGAAAACCATTCCCCCATTATCCCCCGTCACTGGGGAGCTGATCCCCCCATTATCCCCCATCACTGGGTAACTCATTCCCCAAGTTTCCCCCATCATTGGGGAGCTGAATCCATTATCCCCCATCATTGTGGATGTGATTCCCCCATTATCCCTCGTCACTGGGGAGCTGATTCCCCCATTATCCCCCGTCACTGGGGAGCTGATTCCCCCATTATCCCCTGTCACTGGGGAGCTGATTCCCCCATTATCCCCCGTCACTGGGGAGCTGATTCCCCCATTATCCCCCATCACTGAAGAACTCATTCCCCCATTATCCCATGTCACTGGGGAGCTGATTCCCCCATTATCCCCCATCACTGGGGAGCTGATTGCCCCATTATCCCCCGTCACTGGGGAAATCATTCCCCCATCACTGGGGAACTCATTCCCCCATTATCCCCCATCACTGGGGAGCTGATTCCCCAATTATCCCCAGTCACTGTGGTGCAGATCCCCCCATTATCCCATGTTACTGGGGTGTTGACTCCCTCATCCCTTGCCAATGCTGCATACCTCACTACGCAGCCCACTCGGGGCTGTTTCTGTACGTGCACGTGACCCCTTCACTTTCTGGTGGGCTTGGCAATAAATGAAGCTGTGCCAGACTGTCTGCTGTGTTTGAAAGCTACCATTCTGTGATTTATACACACCCAGGATCCTGTCAACCAACATATCCCTTGTCTTTCATCACCTAAAAATATTTTTCTGCCTTTTGCTGTTCCTTCCAAAGTGGATAATTTAATTACTCCACAGTATATCCTCCTGTCGTGTTCTTTTCCACTCCATTAACTTGTCCATATTTCACTGCAGCTACTTGGCTCCTGCTTCACAGATTGCTTTCCTACCTCACCTTGTAGCATCAACTTGGACACATTACACTGCCTGACATTCTGTTCTTGCATGCCCTTGAAGGGAAGGCGATGACCGAGTGAGATTGTTGCTGAACTGTTAATGTGGAGACCCGATAACCTTCTGGGGACCTGGGTCCAAACCCTGCCACAGCAGATGGTGGAATTTGAATCCAACAAACACCTGGAATTAAGAATTTAAATCATGACAGGATATGGAAGATATAGAATGTAGGGAAAGAGATGGTGACACTTTGAAAAGTGTCCATATTTCAGAGGAGGAAGTGCTCGAAACGCATAAAGGTGGATAAATCCCCAGGACCTGATCAGGTGTACCCTAGAACTCTGTGGGAAGCTAGAGAAGTGATTCTTGGGCCTCTTGCTGAGATATTTGTATCATCGATAGTCACAGGTGAAGTGCCGGAAGACTGGAGGTTGGCAAATGTGGTGCCACTGTTTAAGAAGGTGGTAAGGACAAGCCAGAGAACTATAGACCAGTGAGCCTGACATCGGCAGTGGGCAAGTTGTTGGAGGGAATCCTGAGGGACAGGATGTACATGTAGTTGGAAAGGCAAAGACTGATTAGGGATAATCAACATGGCTTTATCTCACAAACTTGATTGAGTTTTTTGAAGAAGTAACAAAGAGGATTGATGAGGGCAGAGCAGTAGATGTGATCTATATGGACTTCAGTAAGGCATTCGTCAAGGTTCCCGATGGGAGACTGGTTAGCAAGGTTAGATCTCAAGGAATACAGGGAGAACTAGCCATTTGGATACAGAACTGGCTCAAAGGTAGAAGACAGAGGGTGGTGATGTTTTTCAGACTGGAGGCCTGTGACCAGTGGAGTGCCACAAGGATCGGTGCTGGGTCCTCTACTTTTTGTCATTTATATAAATGATTTATGTGAGCATAAGAGATATGGTTAGTAAGTTTGCAGATGACACCAAAATTGGAGGTGTAGTGGATAGCGAAGAAGGTTACCTCAGATTACAACAGGATCTTGATCAGATGGGCCAATGGCCTGAGAAGTGGCAGATGGAGTTTAATTCAGAAAAATGCGAGGTGCTGTATTTTGGGAAAGCAAATCTTAGCAGGACTTATACACTTAATTGTAAGGTCCTAAGGAGTGAACAAAGTGACCTTGGAGTGCAGGTTCATAGCTCCTTGAAAGTGGAGTCGCAGTTAGATAAGATGGCGCATCAGCCATGATTGAATGGCGGAGTGGACTCGATGGGCCGAATAGCCTTACTTCCGCTCCTATGTCTTATGGTCTTATAGTGAAGAAGGCGTTTGGTATGCTTTCCTTTATCGGTCAGAGTATTGAGTACAGGAGTTGGGAGGTCATGGTGTGGCTGTACAGGACATTGGTTAGGCCACTGTTGGAATATTGCGTGCAATTCTGGTCTCCTTCCTATCGGAAAGATGTTATGAAGCTTGAAAGGGTTCAGAAAGGATTTACCAAGGATGTTGCCCGGGTTGGAGGATTTGAGCTATAGGGAGAGGCTGAACAGGCTGGGGCTGTTTTCCCTGGAGCGTTGGAGGCTGAGGAGTGACCTTATAGAGGTTTATAAAATCATGAGGGACATGGATAGGGTAAATAGACAAAGTCTCTTTCCTGGGGTGGGGGAGGAGTCCAGAACTAGAGGGCATAGGTTTAGGGTGAGAGGGGAAAGATATAAAAGAGACCTAAGGCACAGCTTTTTCACACAGAAGGTGGTGTGTGTATGGAATGAGCTGCCAGAGGATGTGGTGGAGGCTGGTACAATTGCAACATTTAAAAGGGATCCGGATGGGTATATGAATAGGAAGGGTTTGGAGGGATATGGGCCGGGTGCTGGCACGTGGGACTAGATTGGGTTGGGATATCTGGTCGGCATGGACAGGTTGGACCGAAGGGTCTGTTTCCTTGCTGTACATCTCTATGACCCTATGATTGTCGGAAAAAACCCACTTGCTTTGCTCATGTCCTTTAGGGAAGGAAACTACCATCCTTAACTGGCCTGACCTACATGCGACTCCAGACCCACAGCAATGTAATTGACTCTTAACTGCCCTCTGGGTGATAAATGCTGGGCTAGCTGGTGATACATATAGAATTAATCAAAAGAAAATTGGGGTAGCACCAGCCACTTAGGAGATCATGGAGGATCATGTGGCTGTGGCAAAGTCCCTAGTTCTGGACCAGAAGGTCTGGGTTCAAGTCCCACCTTAGGATTTACTGAGCTGTCCACAAGTGTGGACTCAGGGATTATGTTTGGCCCTGACCCCACCTCCCTCAGTTCATTCCTTCACTTTGGTTCTGGCAAAGAGTTGGCTCGACTCAAAATATTAGCTTGCTCTCTCCCTACGGATGCTGCCTGACCCGCTGTGATCTCCAGCATTTGTTGTTTTCCCTCAGCTCTTTGTTCCGTTATGCTCCTTTAGAGTAAGTGAACTCTGATGTAAATCAATGCAAAAACTACAGCCTTCCAGTTAAATCCGCCATAAATGTAATGAGGTCCCGGCTTGTAATTTTGCCAGTGATGTACTCAAAGGTGTTCAAAGATTTGCAAAGGCTCAACCCACAGAGATATTTAAAAAGCAGCAAAACTTCCTCTCCATCTGTGAATCACTACAAGTTTGTGTGATAGGAGGAGGCTTTCTGTCACAGTGGGCAGTGTCCCTGCCTCTGAGCATGAAGGCCTGCGTTTGAGTCCCAGGCCAGGACCTGATTACCAAAGATGGTGCGTTCATAAAGCGGATTGTGTACCGTCATGTAATTCTGTCCCATGGCTCCATGGCTACAGCAGGATTGTCTCCTGTCCATCCATCATTGATGTAGACTGGTGCGCTGAAAGCTATGGTCTCTGGTGATAGGCTGGGGACCTATTCCAGGGAATGTGAGTGACACAAAAAATAAAAGTGGAAGCACATTCTCCATCTCTCTTGTGTGCCTCTAGTCATTAATACAAAGCCAACTACTGAGACTTCAACACAGCAGAGAGAGACAGAGAGAGAGATACACATTCAGGTAGAGGAAATATTAATAGACAATAGACAATAGGTGCAGGAGTAGGCCATTCAGCCCTTCGAGCCTGCACCACCATTCAATATAATCATGGCTGATCATCCTTAATCAGTATCCTGTTCCTGCCTTATCCCCATAACCCTTGATTCCACTATCCTTGAGAGCTCTATCCAATTCTTTCTTAAATGAATCCAGAGACTGGGCCTCCACTGCCCTCTGGGGCAGAGCATTCCACACAGCCACCACTCTCTGGGTGAAGAAGTTTCTCCTCATCTCTGTCCTAAATGGTCTACCCCGTATTTTTAAGCTGTGTCCTCTGGTTCGGCACTCACCCATCAGCGGAAACATGTTTCCTGCCTCCAGAGTATCCAATCCTTTAATAATCTTATATGCCTCAATCAGATCCCCTCTCAGTCTTCTACACTCAGCCCAGTTGCTCCAGTCTTTCAGTGTAAGGTAATCCCGCCATTCCAGGAATTGACCTCGTGAACCTACGCTGCACTCCCTCAATAGCCAGAATGTCTTTCTTCAAATTTGGAGACCAGAACTGCACACAGTACTCCAGGTATGATCTCACCAGGGCCATGTACAGCTGCAGAAGACCCTCTTTGCTTCTATACTCAATTCCACTTGTTATGAAGACCAGCATGCTATTAGCTTTCTTCACTATCTGCTGTATCTGCATGCTTACCTTCATTGACTGGTGTACAAGAACACCCAGATCTCTCTGTACTGCCCCTTTACCTAAATTGATTCCATTTAGGTAGTAATCTGCCTTCCTGTTCTTGCCACCAAAGTGGATAACCATACATTTATCCACATTAAACTGCATCTGTCATACCTCTGCCCACTCACCTAACCTGTCCAGGTCACCCTGTAATCTCCTAACATCCTCCTCAGATTTCACCCTGCCACCCAGCTTAGTATCATCAGCAAATTTGCTAATGTTATTACTAATACCATCTTCTATATCATTAACATATATTGTAAAAAGCTGCGGTCCCAGTACTGATCCCTGCGGTACCCCACTGGTCACTACCTCCCATCCCGAAATGGAGCCGTTTATCACTACCCTATGTTTCCTGTCAGCCAACCAATTTTCAATCCAATCTAGTACTTTGCCCCCAATACCATGCGCCCTAATTTTGCTGACTAACCTCCTATGTGGGACTTTATCAAAAGCTTTCTGAAAGTCCAGGTACACTACATCTACTGGATCTCCCTCGTCCATCTTCAGAGTTACATCCTCAAAAAATTCCAGAAGATTAGTCAAGCATGATTTCCCTTCATAAATCCATGCTGACTCTAACCTATTCTGTTACTACTATCCAGATGTGTCATAATTTCATCCTTTATGATAGACTCCAGCATCTTTCCCACCACTGAGGTCAGACTAACTGGTCTATAATTTCCTGCTTTCTCTCTCCCACCTTTCTTAAAAAGTGGTACAACATTAGCCACCCTCCAATCCGCAGGAACTGATCCCGAATCTATCGAACTCTGGAAAATAATCACCAACGCATCCACGATTTCTCAAGCCACCTCCTTCAGTATCCTGGGATGTAGACCATCAGGCCCCGGGGACTTATCAACCTTCAGACCTAACAGTTTCTCCAACACCAATTCCTGGCAAATATAAATTCCCTTAAGTTCAGGTCCTTCAGCCACTGTTACCTCAGGGAGATTGCTTGTGTCTTCCCCAGTGAACACAGATCTGAAGTACCAATTCAACTCTTCTGCCATTTCTTTGTTCCCCATAATATATTCCCCTGTTTCTGTCTTCAAGGGCCCAATTTTAGTTTTAACCATTTTTTTTTCCTTTCACATACCTAAAAAAACTTTTACTATCCTTCTTTATATTATTGGCCAGTTTACCTTCGTACTTTATTTTTTCTCTGCGTATTTCCTTCTTAGTAATCCTGTTGCTCTTTAAAAGCTTCCCAGTCCTCCATTTTCTCACTTATCTTTGCTATGTTATACCTTTTCTCTTTTAACTTTATATGTTTCTTAACTTCCCTCGTCAGCCACGGCCACCCATGCCTCCTCCTGGGATCTTTCTTCCTTTTAGGAATGAACTGATCCTGCAACTTCTGCATTATACACAGAAATATCCGCCATTGTTCCTCCACTGTCATCCCTGCTAAGGTATTGCATCATTGAACTTTGGCCAGCTCCTCCCTCATAGCTCCATAGTTCCCTTTATTCAACAGAAATATTGTCACTTCCGATTTTACCCTCTCCCTCTCAAATTGCAGATTGAAGCTTATTGTATTATGGTCACTACTTCCCAATGGCTCCTTCACTTCGAGGTCCCTGATCAATTCTGGTTCGTTGCACAATACCAGATCCAGAATTGCCTTCTCCCTGGTCAGCTCCAGCACCAGCTGTTCTAAGAATCCATCTCTGAGGCACTCCACAAATTCTCTTTCTTGAGGTCCAATACCATCCTGATTCTCCCAGTCTACCTGCATGTTGAAATCCCCCATAACAACTGTAGTAACATCTTTGCGACTGGCCAGTTTCAGCTCCTGATTTAACTTACATCCGACATCCAGACTACTGTTTGGGGACCTGTAGATAACTCCCAAGAGGGTCTTTTTACCCTTAGTATTTCTCAGCTCTATCCACACTGACTCTACATCCCCTGATTCTAGGTCCCCCCACGCAAGGGACAGACTATCATCCCTTACCAACATGGCCACCCCACCCCCTCTGCCCATCAGTCTGTCTTTACAATAGCACGTGTAGCCTTGAATATTCATTTCCCAGGCCCTATCCACTTGAAGCCACGTCTCAGTTATCCCCACAATATCGTATCTGCCAATTTCCAAGAGCCTCAAGCTCATTCATCTTATTTCTAATGCTTCGTGCATTCATGGAGAGTATTTTTAATTTGTTACTGCCCTCACCCTTCCCATCAACTCCTATTTCACTCAACCTTACAGCATGATCCCTTTCTGAGTTTTCTGCCTCATTGATACAGTTGTCTTTCTTGACTTCCCTGGTTCTAACTTTCCCTCCAATTTCCTTCTTAAACATCCAGTTTGTCCCCTCCCCCCCGCTACTTAGTTTAAACGTAGCTGTGTTGCAGTAGCAAACCTGCCTGCCAGAATACTGGTCCCTAACCTATTAAGGCCAGGACCAGGGTCCAGCACTTCAAAGAATGAATGATTTAATTTCACTTGCATTTTACAGTGAATAATATAGTAAAACACTGTGCAGAGCTTCAATAGATAATGATAGGGCCCTGGGGAGTGCTGTCAAACAGAGAGACTGAGGGGTTCAGATACATAGTTCCTTAAAAGTAACATCACAGTTACACAGGGTGGTAAAGAAGGTGTTTGGCACACTTACCTTCATTAGCGAGTGCATTGTGTTTCGGAGTTAGGTCCACAAGAGGTTGAGGGGTGACCTTATAGAGGTTTATAGCTGGTCGTGTCGTTTCGTGGCTAGTTGATGTTCGTGGATGCGGATCGTTAGTTGTCTTCCTGTTTGTCCTATATAGTATTTTGTGCAGTCCTTGCATGGGATTTTGTACACTACATTAGTACACTACACTATTCAAAAGGGCCGCAACACACTGCAGCACACCAGAACTGCAAAAAGAGGAAGAGGAACACCTATACAAGGTATTCGCCAAAAACGGATATCCTCGCAATTTCATCAACAGATGCCTAAGGGAAAGACAACGGAACGAGGACATGCCGCAACCCAAAGGACTAGCCACACTACCATACATCAAGAACATCTCTGAACTGACAGCCAGACTACTGCGATCACTAGGACTTATAACAGCACACAAACCAACAGCCACACTCAGACAACAACTCACCAGAACGAAGGACCCGATACCCAGCATGAGCAAAACTAATGTAGTGTACAAAATCCCATGCAAGGACTGCACAAAACACTATATAGGACAAACAGGAAGACAGCTAACAATCCGCATCCACGAACATCAACTAGTCACGAAACGACACGACCAGCTATCCTTAGTAGCCACACACACAGACGACAAGCAACATGAATTTGACTGGGACAACACTACCATTATAGGGCAAGCCAGACAGAGAACAGCCAGGGAATTCCTAGAAGCATGGCACTTATCCACAAACTCCATCAACAAACACATCGACCTGGACCCAATATACCGGCCACTACAGCGGACAGCTGAAACTGAAACCGGAAGCAACAGGGAGAGGCCACTATAAATGCTGGAGGAAACACCACAAAAGTGCTTCACAGGAGGCTCCCAAGCACTGAGGATGTCACCTAGACAGGGGACGAAATGTTTGCAACAAAAACTTCCAGCTCGGCAAACAGAACCACAGCAGACTTTCCAGAGTTGGTGGCTAATCTTTGGAAAGTTATTGGTGTAGTTTTCATTCCAAATGAAGTAACTTTCGGTTGATCAACACTATCCAGTGTTATAAAACTGCCATTTCTTTGGTACAATCAGTCTGAGGAACCTACTAATACCCTTTTAACAAGTCAATTTTTGTCACAAATTGTGTGTGTTAATTCTCTCAATACAAACCTCCAGGTGTTGAATAGAATAAGAATCTGCTGTTGTTATTACATTGCCTTTGTGATAATCCATGGATAATCTTGTGTTCCAACCTACTTCAGCGTCATCACAATAAGTAATCTCCAGACTCAGCTCAATAATGTTATTGTCTATCATTAACTTAGTCTCTTCTCTGGTTTTAGTGAACGTCTTGGGATTGAGTTGATAAGGATGTTGGTTTAGGGGTAATGCAACTCCTACATTAACATCAGTTATAGTCAAAGATTGCTTTTTCCTAGTTTATTCACACAAATTAATTTATGAGTCTGTAATGGCCTAGCAGGAAATTTTGTTAATTTTCTGGAACATTGCATAATATTCTAACCTTTTAAGAGCCTACGTATTATCCAATCTGATTACTGGAGGATCAACTATTGAATTTTCAATTTCTGATTCATCCTCCAAATGGTATTTCACTTCCTATGTCTTTCATCAGACTATCATCCTTGTTACAATACCCTTTGCATTTATATCAACCTTATTTTTTATGGTTCCCAGAGGCACCACTAACACTCTGATTTCAGCCAACAAATTCCTGATTTTTAGCATTTTTAGCTGCTCTAGTTTTCATTGTTGTTAAGCACTTTGCAAATGTCTTTTGGTAAACTCACATGATGTAGTTTGCTTTTCTCTGAAACATAGTCATAGAGTCCTACAGCACAGAGACAGGCCCTTTGGCTCAAACTGATCCATGCAGACCAAAATGTCCATTAACGCTAACCCCATTTCTCTGCATTTGGCTCATATCCTTCTCAATCTTTCCTATCCATGTATTTGTCCAAATGCCTTTTAAATGTTGTTCATGTACCCGCCTCAGCCACTTCTGCTGCCAGCTCATTCCACTCTGTGTAAAAAAGTTGCCCCTCAGGTTCCCTTTTATTCTTTCCCCTAACCTTAAACTGATGCTCTCTAGTCCTTGATTACCCAACCCTGGGAAAAAAGCCTGAGTCCATTCACCTTCTCCATGTCTCTCATGTTCTTATGCAGCTCTACAAGATCCCCCCTCAGTCTCCTACACTCTAAAGAAAAAGCTCCTTACTTGTCCAACCTCTCCCTATGACTCAGACCGTTGAGTTGAAACCTGAAACATAAATTGGAAGTGTAGTCCCTAATCCTTGGTTCATAAATTTCTCTTTAATTAAATGGTCTTCTCACTTCAAGTCTGTATACCAGGTTAAAAGATCTGAATCCTGTGTGCTTACTTGGGGAATACTCAGTAGTGAACTGCAACATTCCTGACAATAAGTTTTAATCATGGTCTTCAAAGTCTGATGCCAATGTTCCAACTCTCCCTGAGACTACCGAATATAAACTGAAGATAAAATTGTTTTATTTCCAAACTATTTGCTATTTCTTTGCATATTTCTGCCACAATATTTGAACCATGATTTGGATTTTATTTCTTTGGGTAAGCCATATCTTGTAATAAAAAAAATTAAACTAACCTTTCTTCGACTCTTGTTGTTGTAATAGTTTCAGTTATGGGTGTTGCATAATCCATAAAGACTCTGCTAAAGAGTTCTTCAAAATCTACCATCAGAATTAAAGATGCAGGTTTTAATGATGTTGGGGTTTCCCACTACCTGACAAGTATGGCTGTCTGGCAAAAAGGTAACCACTTATTTATATAATCCAGGGAAATAACAATGAGTTAGTGTTTTAGCCTGTGTTTTACTAATATCTAAGCCGCCTGCCATTGGAATTTTGCAAGCCACTCCTAAAATTTTGTTATGATGGTCAGATGGAACTGCAACTTGAGGGACCACTGCCCACTCATCACTGGCTTTTGATTTGATTTGGTTTGATTTGTTATTATCACATGTACGAAGGTACAGTGCGTGCATTACAGGCAGATCATAACATACTGGTAGTTGAGGTGGTTTCTAGTTCCTCGTTAACACTCATAGTGATTCAGATTCAACTTCTGAGTAGGCTGCATCAAATAGCTTCCAATTTAAGATTCATTTCTTGCATTTCTACTAACTATGGGTCAGATTTGTCAGCATTGTTCCCCTTTTTTCATCCATTTTTACGTAAACTTGGAAAAATTGTTTCAGATAACTGATTTTTGGAGTCTTTTTTTTCAAGGTTGCTTCCTCCTCCTGTCTCACTCTACAGGCCTGAGATCTAGTCATAATACAATTAGGAAACAATTCAGGATGAGCCTCCTGTAACACTTTAGTTTCTTTTACCTCTACAGGTGTTCGCAGCTTCCTCAATAAGGCCAATAATTTTGAATCAGTCAGATCATTGCCCAAGATAAAACCAATTCCTTCCGATGGGATTTCTTCAAATAGTTTGATCACAGTCCTTCCATTTACCAAGTCACTCTTTATTCTAATTCCATTTGACAAGGCAAGTCTGTAACCTCCATGTATACTTTCTCCATCATTAATCCCTCAGGAAGACAAACTATATCATCAGCGAGAATCAATTACTGATTTGCTCCAGTTTCTTCATTGATTTACCTCCTTGATTTGAAACACATGCAAGTACTTCTCCTCTTGAAACAAAATATTCAGAACTTATCTGTATTTGGGGGTGGTGAGTAATCCCTCCTTTTTCCTACTCCTATTTGTTTCCCATTGTCCGATCTCATCTCACTCCCGACAGAGTCAAACAATCCCAATCCCAGAAGATCCAAATCATCACAGTCCCAATAGATCCCAATCCCAGCAGAACCCATCTCCACTCCCAACACAGCCGAACTAGCCGATACACAACTGATACATACAAACCCAATCCTGAGACAAGATCCAAACTATCCGAGTTGTAGCACATCAAAACCACCTCAATCCCAACAAATCCTGACCATCTCAATCCCAGCAGCTCCAATCCACTTCACCTACACCCATCCCAACATATCCAGACCATCCCAGGCCAGCAGATGCACAGTAATGAATGGCAGATATTGGAAGTGTGTCCATTCTGGAGAATTGCTATCTCCAAATGATATTAGCATCTCAGATCAGATGGCGCAACAGTAGGACTCTCTTGATGCACTAATGGGTCATTGTTATTGTTGGCTAAACCAAGCTCACAGGTTGTCTGAAGACGTCAGGAAGTAGGCACCAGGCAAGCATGTAGACGCATCCAGATCGCTTGTAACAGGATGAAGATTGCTGGATAAGCTTTTACAAGATCTTCATGTCCACTGGAGAAAGGTGACACACCCTTCCACTCCATTACTCTCACCTAGTTTGCACAAGGTATAACTGATAGGAAATAGCAATTCAGGAGCTGTGCCTTAAAAAAGAATCGAACAATGCAAAGCAACCATATGACCCATCATGGTTTCTTGACAAAGATTCCAATTAGTTCCACTTGCCCGGTCTTGCCCCATAAACTTCCAAACAGTTCTCCTTCAATTATCTATCCAGTTCTCTTTTGAAGGTGACTCATTGCCCATCCTTTCAGACAGTATGTTTCAGGTGATAGAAGCTACTAGTTATCTTCATCTATGCTCAGCCAGTGAAAACCCTTTCTCCCTGCCATTTGCATTACCAACACCATTCCTGACTTTGTCCACTTTTGAATACCAGTCCCATCGGTTGATGTTAAAATGCCTACCAATGCGTGGACATTTTGGCCAAAAAAACACTAAGTGTGAAATGCAGTGAATTCTGCAGAGCAGCTTCTTGGCGAAGAGTTATTTAATCTGCGTGAATTCTAATCTGTTGGTACAGAAACATTATTTCATAGTTTATCAAAGAATGAGCTATGTAGCCCATAGCTGCACTGCACTGTTCCCTTATATCCAATACTTACGGAGCATAGGTCAAAGTTCACTGCAAGCTTGTATATCTTAGTTGTGGAAAAGATATTCCTGTAACATGATGAATAATGATATCGAATATAAATTAGCCCAATCATTTTCTTTTAGTCTGGTGACCTTTAATGAAAATAAACCTGGTGCTGACATATTAATAAAGAACTTGTAAGTCATTCCAATCATGGCATTTCATTAATAAGTAAAATTTTAACATAAATGAACCGAGTATATAAAAAAAATTTTCTTCATGATCTTCAAGTATTTAGCAGTTCATACCATGAATGTTGTTTGTGTGTGTGTGCATGTGTGGATAGCTGTGTGCAATACACATTCTTGCATAGTAAATAAAAATGTAATTGTTAACCTTTTCATTCTTTGTTTTGTTTCCCCATGCACCTATTAGCATATTCCTGCTGAACATAATCTTGAATTTCTCAATGAATGAATCAAGCCTTGTTACATTGCTACATGCAGCATCCCAGCTATAGCCAAGGTTTTCTGTTCTCTAGAATGGCTAATGTTATATACAGTACTGAAGCAGCTGCTATAGAGCGGGTGGAGTTGGCAAGGCAGGTGTCCATTCCAGTGCCACAGTCTAAATACCATCTCCATTGACCTCAGGGGAAGTCGCAGGCAGTGCAGACAGATCATCTTGAGGTTAGCAATCCACTGAGGAAGAGAGAATTCCTCCAGGGTCGCCCTGGAGAGTCTAGAGATTAGAAGTTCATCGCCAGGACGGGTGCTGGGCATTAAACAGATACTTTGTCCACTTATAAAAGTATTGTTGGTGATGAACAGTGTCTGATTGGACGCTCCTTCCCTGCCAATCCAGTCTGCTCCCTTTTCTGATTGTTGTTGGAAGGTGAACAATTTGGGGCTGGAATCTGGGATATAAGGCAGTTGGAGGAAGGCAGTCATGTGATAAAGTCTCCACATACATACATGGCAAGAGTTGACCGCCTGCCAGGGATATCCCAGTTCCAGAGGGTGGGCTCTCTCTGGAAGGTGAAGTGGATGGGCACTCCGTTGCAGGGAGCAGTCGGGTAACGTAGGCAGACATTGACAGTCATCACCAGGAAAGGTTGTCCAGGAATGCTGACTGTCAGGGAATGGATACTTCATCTGCTCATGGAGTCTATTGGAAATGGAGTCTCTCTGGTGATGGGGACTGTCTCGGAACACAGCCTATCTAGGAAACTATCGGGTCTGGGGAATGTCTGAATTTGGAGATTGAGGATACAAACTGTCCAGTAATGGAGACCATCTGGAGGTGGAGACTGGGTTTGGAGACTGTCTGCTCATGGAGGCTGTCTTAGTTTACAGTGTGGGATTTGGGAATCTTTTGCTTGCAGACTGTCTGCAATCAGTGTCTGTCTGTGCTTGAGCCACAGATCATCCTGACTGAAGAAATATATCACCGTCACTGGGTCAAAATCCTGGAAATCCCTTCCTAACAGCACTGTGGGTGTACCAACATCCCAAGAACTGCAGTGTTTCAAGAAGAATTTCTTCAGGGCTGTTAGGGAGGGGTGATGAATGCTGACCTGACTAGCAATGCTCCAATGCCAGTTGTGATTTTTTAAAATAATTATTCTTGCTGGTTTTAAACCACCATTTACAATTGAAATAGAGATAGTTTTAATACCTGGAGACGCCCAGAAATATCTTGATTGTCTTTCCCTTCAAAACAAAACACAGTTGATAATCTGCTGGGTATGGAGAATGGGTATTTGTGCTGGGAAATGGAACCATCTTCCACTTTTAGTGTCCAAATGTTCCTGTTAAATACTCTCGCATTTCAGGTATAACAAGACATATTTGATGCAGAGATTGATTCCCATTGCAGTGTTTCTTCAGGCACTCCTACTGGATTGTCAGATGCAGGGTTAGGCTGACTGTTCTTTGCTCTGTGAGTCATTTCCATTGCCAACAGAGCTCAGGTTACAGACAAGCGCATCGATGAGGGGAGAGTTACTATCATGTGCACTGGCAGGGCAAGTGTGCTCCAGAGGATTTCCTCTCATTGGTGCTCCCAAAGGAGCTGCCTCTGCAATGTCCCTATGCACAGTGACCAGTCCAGAGAAGGTTAATGAGGAGGATACCACATATGGATGGCCTAAGTTATGTGGAGAGGTTGAATAGATTGGACTTGTACCCACTGGAGCTTAGAAAAAATTAGAGATGATCTTACTGAAACATACAAGATTCCTAAAAGATTTTATAGGGTAGATGCAGAGAGGTTGGCTCCCCTTGTGGGAGAGTCTAGGACAAGAGGGCATTATTTCAGAATAGAGGTCACATATTTAAGACAGAGATGAGGAGGAAGGTCTTCTCTCAGAGGGTAGTGAGTCTGTGGAATTCTTTACCACAGAGGGCTGTCAAAGCTGGATTATTAAATACATTCAAGGCCAAGATGAGATTTTTAATCAGTAAGGAAACCAAAGGTTATAGGGAAAAGACAGGAAAGTGGAGTTGAGGGTTATCCAATCAGCTACAACCTCATTGAATGGCAGAGCAGACTCAATGGGCTGAATGGCCTCCTTCAGCTCCTATGCTTTACCAATGAAACACAACCTGATTGTTGGACAGGACTCTCTCACAAAACATTTCTGGTTTCCAGCACCTTTTCTGAGTCAGCTATTTCAGCGCCAAATTATTGGCCACTTTGTCCTTCGAAGCCACGACACCCCGGGTACAAAGATCTGACGCACAGATCAGTTGGGAGAGAAACAGCACTCGTAGCCCAGATAAGAAAATTCAGAGCGGGACAATCTAGCAATGAGTCCAGATTGAACAGAACGCGACCCATATAGCGCAGCCCAGTGTAACATCTTCATTGAGCAGTCTACTGCTCAGGGTGGGGCACTGGTGGGTTTGAGGGAAATGTGTTGATGTTTAACTTCTTTGTCCCCGTGCAACATGCCTACAGGGCAAGATTTTCCAAGCCAATTGTCTCAAATTTCCCAACCTGTTAACTAAAAATTTTGTTCCCTGGCATTTTGTTTCATTTTGAAAAAGCAGGAGAGTAAAGCTGAGCTGGACTGTCAGAAGAGGCATTCATTGGCAAACATCAACACTTCAATCTCTTCCCACTGCGCCAATCAGACGACTTCTTTCACTGCCTGGACTGAACCATTCTGGCTTTCAATGGGACTTGCACATAAACTCATGGTTCTGGATCAGTGGTGCTGGAAGAGCACAGCAATTCAGGCAGCATCCAACGAGCAGCGAAATCGACGTTTCGGGCAAAAGCCCTTCCTGATGAAGGGCTTTTGCCCGAAACGTCGATTTCGCTGCTCGTTGGATGCTGCCTGAATTGCTGTGCTCTTCCAGCACCACTGATCCAGAATCTGGTTTCCAGCATCTGCAGTTGTTGTTTTTACCTCATAAACTCATGGGTTGGCTCACCCAGTGGTCAATGTGCTGAGGCCTTGACTACCAGAAAGGGCAGTTCCAAACAGAGAGGGCTGCAAGTCTCTGAAAGGGAGGTAAATACAAAAAAAAAATGAACTCGCAAAAAAAAACACACTCAGATGGAGAGCAGAAAGTGTCCTGATTATAATGGGATCAAGAGCTGGAAAGTGAATTTAGCTCAATCGCCATTTTTGACGCAATAATTCTCCCTGCCATTCAAACTTTCTAACGTTCAAATATTCATCCAAAATGTTCACCTGCTGGCCTTGAAACACCCACTATATATGTACATCTAGATTAACACAGATGGTTACAAGGTAGTGAAAGAGAGAAAAAAAGTTCAGTTTGCAGTTTTCCATGTTTTTTTCCTTTACAGTCCCTATCTGGTTTGTGTACATCCATAAACGTAATATTTTGAACGGCATCTGCCACTGTCTTGGTTACAAACTAGAAAATAAAGAGAGAGAGAGAGAGATCTCTGGCAGTTCGAAGCAGATTAAGTCGAATGTTGAGTGGATGGACCTGAGATTGGATGAAAGTGTCAACCCCCTGCTGTCAAGGGAAACAGAAAGTCGCCCGTCGATGGGAGCCAGTTCTTTTCCCCACCTGGAGTTTTCGTTTTAAAGTTTATTTTCCATGCGGGTACCCTCCGGACGGAGAACGCCGAGATGGGAGAAGTAAAAACAGGGAGAGGCGGACGAAACAAACGATGAACTGATGTGCAGCCAATGCCTCAGGACCGTGTGCCTCCCTCCACGCTGCAAGTGGACTTTTCCATGAAGTGGGAATCCTATTGTCTTGTGTGTGGCTCTTATTTCTCTCTGATGTGGTCGGGGGTGGGAGCGGGAAGGGGGAATTATCGAGGGGGTTGAGGAGGTGAAGGAGGCCCAGCTGCCTCCACCCCCCCTCCTCTCGCCGCGAGAGGGGTGGGGGGGGAAGATCTCGAGTCGACCTGACATTCCCGGGAGCTCTGGTCCTGTCGCTCTGCTCGTTGTGTTTCCTTCCTCGAAGAGTTTGACGCTCAGCAGCCGTTCCCAGAATCCACAGGCGATGAGATCGCTCCCTCTCCCCCCACCCTCCAGCCCGCACACACCCTCCGTCCCCACCATTGGCCTCTTTCCCCCCACACCTCCACCACCATTTCAAATCGCCCCAGCCTGGTTTGGATCATATCTTCGCTTCTTGACATTTCTTGCAGGGTGCAGCAGGAAGCAGAGGTGGAGAGGAGGAAGGATGAGGGGAGAGTAGGTGGAAGGGTGGGTGTTGGGGGTGGGGGGAAGGGGGGGGGGGGGGGGAGAAGAAAAGATCATTAGTCACGGCACGCGGGATCTCCCTGATGTGCTGCCCTAAGCACACGGGCTCCTCATTCTAAAGCTTCGGATAATTGTCACAATTGCATCAGCATTCCCCTGGAGAGGATACAGGGATACAGGGCTTCAACTGGATCTCTGACCTGACTGAAATGAGTCAGCCTCAGGCTCCCACCCACCACCCCTCCCTGCGCTATGCTGCCCCACCTCAGCCTTGGTTAGGTCTAAATTGGCAGGCAGGTAGGTGCTGGGAGGGTTCAACCATGCCTGGACAAAGTCCCTCTGATTTCCTGCTCCTCCCCGCTGAGTGTGGCGCAGCAGCTCACCCAAGCATGTGCCAGACGTTGGACCCGTGCCCTCCATTCCCATTGGCACAACTCAGAATGCCAACAGGGTCACGCTAGTTTGGGAGGTATCTCGTCCTGCCCTACCCTCGCTCCTCGGCTCAAATCGCCAGGCCAAGCCATTTCTCTCTGCGACAAAGGGGCGCTGCCCCGCACAACATCCAAACTCCCAGCCTTTGATTCGTTCTAGTGGAAAGCTTTAGACTTGAGGGGCCCGTGCAGAACCAGAGCACAGCCGAGCAGAACAGGCTAGGGGTTACACTTACACAACACACTTACTGTGACACCCTGGGAAAATGGACAGAGCCGTGACTGTTACACTTCAAGAGATTTACGGGATTCGGGACAGCTTCCGGCCTACTTTCCTCCCATCTCGGACTATAATTGGCTCTTGCCGGCACTGGGCTGTCCATTCTCTCAAGGAAGAAGGGGAAGGAAGGAGGAGGAGATGGTGGAAAAGAGGGAGGAAATAAAGCTTATTCCTTCATGGGGGAAAAAAAACAGCAAGACATCACAAAGCAATGGATATAAGGGTGTGCTCCAACCTCCCCAAAGTCTGGCTTGATGTGGGGCATATAAGCAAGGCCTCATGCTAAGGCATCTCAACCTGCTGTTGTTTTCTCTTCCTTCCAAAACATGCCCAGGACCAATAGAAATGGCATGCAAAATGAACCTAGGAGAAACCAGTAGAGTGTGTGCTCCCACACAAACAGTATACCAGAGGTCACAAACTATGTGGACAACCGGGAGTTAGAGCTTAACTCTTACGGCTACCCTCTCTCACAGTCATGAGAGCTCACCACTCTAATGACACCTAGAGTTGCCAACTCTCCGGGATTGTACAGGACATTCCAGGAGTTGAACACTCATCCCCAGAACACTGTTGTGAGCAACACAAGATAGAATGTGTGCCTTTTAGTTTTCACTTTCTTGGAACACTCTTGTTATAAACAGTTATAAACAACATACAGGAGTGGGAGTCAGCAAGAGGAATGGCTGATCGACTGCGCATGATATTCCAATGGAGCCCTGAAGGGATAGTGTACTTCCCAGTTGACATCAGGACAATGGTGTCCACAGGGATGAGCACGCTGGTTAGATCAATGGAGAAGGCTTTTCAGGTGGGGCGTGGTTGAAACTTCCAGGAATATACACGAGGAGAGTTGGTCACTCTAGGTATAATAATAATAATTGCAGGAGGTTTGTACTCAGACATTAGAGACCTATTTAGTTACTTCCCTCCACTTCTTGGTGCTTTCCCTCCCATTTGGTAGACAGTGATTGAAATGCCCTCACAGAGTTAGATGTGGCTAGACAGAACAACGAGAACAGAAAGTGCGCTCTATGCCTGAAGCATACATCTCGTATTCTTACTGCAGGTTTGGCCAAAGATAGCCATTTTTTTTTAATCTCACCACATAGACACGGCAATACTTGCACCATTACTATGACCAAAATACACATCCGCTCCACAAGGCACCGCCCATCTCACCATTGTTCTGAGATGGTGAACACTGATTCAGATCACGGAAAAGACGAAGCCGAGAAGTCTCGTTGGCAAAGGTACCAGACACATGGACTTTATGAGGATTGTGCCAAGGCATGGTCGAGGTGTAAGGCAGACTGAACAAAACTGCAAACACCACAGTTATCGATCCCTCTAACCACCACCTGCATTCACTTCATCCCAATGGAGGGGAAGCAAGTCATGCTTAATCTCAAAGGATTGCCTGAGACGGGGTCTCCCAAAGTGAAGGGTCGTGACCCGAAGGGGGTGGAGTCATTGGGGCTCCAAGCTCTTAGGCTGCCCATAACCACCGTGACATTCGGAGTTCTCATATCTGTGTTTGTCCCCTCACAAATCCCCGCTGTCACAGACTGTCTCTCTCTCTCTCTCACAGTTTCCCCCTCTCACAGTTTACCACTCACTAACTCTCCCAGTCTGGTTCTCTCAGATTCTCCCACTCTCACAAAATACACAGCCACCCTCCGGCACAGTCCCTGGCAGTAGCAAGACCTATTCCAACAGACAACTCTAACAGTCCCTTGGGTACACTGACAGTATCAATGTAGATTTTGTGCACCAGTCACTAGAGTGGGGCTTGAACCCACAATCTTAAGAGTCAGAGGTGAGTGAGCTGCCCATTGAGGAACAGCTGCCATAGCTGGAGAGACTGTAACCAGCTACACCTGGTGTGTGAGCCATGGAGCAGCCAGATAGAGGGTCACCCCATGAATCAACAACCTGGAGGCTCCGAGCCATGTGATGAGGCTTGAGGCTGCTGGGGACACACCTTTGTCAATGCAGAGGAGAGTAAACCATGGTACAAGGCACCTCAGTAGGTTTAACGCAGGAACTTTGCAACAAGTGCAATTAGGGATTAGGTACAAGGGAGAAGCTCCTCACCTGCTGGAAAACCTTAACTTTCTAATCCACGTTCAGATGAAACACTACCAACTGGGACATGACAGACACAGGACGGGATATGCTAACTAGCTGCTTCTCGGAGTATGGCAGTGACTGGATGCAAACTCATTTGCTTCCCTAAAAACAAACTTGGCAGCCGGTGGGGAATGCTAATGTCATCAGGCCAACAGTTCAGACGCTGAGGCTGATACTATGGGGCAATGGTTTCAAATCTCACCACCGGTGGAATCTCAATGCAACTCATAAATCAGGAACTGAAACCCAATCTTGGCAATGGCTACTGACTGTCATTGAAAACCCATAATTCCCTCTACAGAAGGAAATCTGTCCTCCTTACCTGGTCTGACCTACATGTGAATTGAGACCCACAACGATGTGGTGACTCTTAACCGTTCTCTGAAATAGCTGGGTGAGTTGATCAGTATTAGGGATGGACAGCAAATGTTGTTGAGTAGTACCCAAACCCATGAAAGATTTTTCTTTTAAAAAAAACGCAGTTATACATCAACAACACCTTCAGACAATTCTCAAGATCATTACCAATAAAAACAAAATTGACACTGACGCCAAACAGCAGTAAGGATCACTAGCATCAAGCAATATTTTAAAGCGGGGGGGGAGAGAATAAAGAGGTGAAAAGGGTTTGGCAGAGAATTGAGGAGCTCAGGACTGAGGTAGCTGAAGGACAATGGATCAGGGAGTATGAGAGGTTAGAATCAGAGGAATGCAGGGACCTCAGAAGGTTATAGGGTTGGAGGAGATTACAAAGGTAAACAGGAGCTCCTGAAATGATTTGCAATCAAAGTTATGTCTGACGGGGACCCAGGCAGGGCCAGCATGCACAGGGACGACGGGGTGAATGGGCTGGGTTGTGGGTTACAATTTTCGATGCGCTATTGATTGTGGGAGGAGTTCAGCATTTCCTCCATGTGTCTCAAGGGACTTCACAGCACGGGAAACCTTACCTTCTGCTGGAGGTAGAATCCCAAATCCGGATGTTGTGTGGAACTGGTGACGCAACAATGTTTCAGCTTGTCTGAGGTGAGGTATGTGGGAATCACCTGTTCAACTCCACAGCCTGTGGTAGTTGGTAGCTCTGGCCAAAACTCCTCAAGGGTCATCGAGATGTCATGTGTTGACCTTCTCTCTCCCTCACCTCAAAGACACTTAATGCCATCGCCCAATCTTTCTAAGGTGCAAATTCAAAGTGAGCAATCACCAAGAATATGGATGCCCAAAAACAAAAGCAGACGTAGGGGTCCAATCATGAAAAAAGTAAAATAAATCCAACCTGGCTAATTATCCTTGTCGCAGTCAGCTCTCAAATGCCAACAATTTGAGGGGAAATGTCAGTGACAGTGGGCAGCACTCACTCAGAAACACTGCTCATTGATGCTCCATTTGGGTTCCGCCAGGGCCACTCAGATCCAGACCTCATTGTACCCTTGGCCCAAACACTGCTAAAAGAACCCAGTTTGCAAAGGAGACATGGGAGGGGCTACCTCAGACATCGAAACAGTATTTAATCGAGTGTTGCATCAAGGAACTTGAGCAAAGCTGAAGTCACGAGAACTGGGGGAAACTCTCCGCTGGTTGGAGTCATACCTGGGCAGTAAAGCAAACATTTGTGGTTGTTGGAGGTCAGTCACCTCTGCTCCGGGACATCTCTGTAGGAGTTCCTCAGGGTAGTGTCCCATGTCCAACCATGTTCAGCTGCTTCATCAAGGACCTTCCCTCCACCATAAAGTCAGAAGTGGGCATGTTCACCGATGACAGCACAATGTTCAGCAACATTCACAACTCCTCAGATACTGAAGCAGTCCATGACTGTAGGCTGCAAGACCTGGACAACATTCAAGCTTAGGGACAAGTGGGAAGTAATAGCATGACACACCAGTAGCAAGCAGTGACCATCTTTGGAATGGCATGGTGGCCCAGTGGTTAGCACAGGGACCTTGGTCCGATTCCAGACCAGAGCAACTCGAGTTTGGAATGTGCACATTCTCCCCATGTCTGGGTGGGTGCTCCGATATCCTCCCCCAATCCAAAAATGTGCAGGTTAGATGGATTGGCCATGCTGAATTGCCCATAGTGTCCAGGGATGGGCAGGATAGGCTAATTGGCACTGGGAAATGCAAGGTTACAGGGATAGGGTAGGAGTGGGTCTGGGTGGGATGCTTTCTGGAGGGCTGATGTGGACTTGATGGGCCAAATGGCCTGCTTCCACGCTGAAGGAAGTCTATGCTCTCTAACAAGAGAGAACCTAACTTGAGGTGCATTACCATCGCTGAATTCCACGTCCACCATCAACATCCGATTGATCAGAATCATATATATATACTGTGCCTCCAAGAGACGGTCAGAGACTGTGACTGCTGTGGTCAGTAACTCACCATTTCATTCCTAAAAGCCTGCCCACCACCCAGAAAGTGAAAGTGAGGACCATGATTGAACACTCCATATCTCTGGTACTCTCAACCTGCCCAAAGCTCCAACAACACTGAAGCAGCAATTCTCCAAAGCTCATTTAAAAGCACCTTTCAAACCCATGACCTCTACCCTCCATAAGACCAAGGGCAGCAGATACATGGAAACATTGCCAGCAGCAAGATCGCCTCTAAGCCACTCACCATCCTGACTCAGAAATGTATCACTTGTTCTTTCAGTGCGGCTGAATAAAAATCCTGGTGCCTACCTCCCGCAGACCAGAGAGCAGCACCACCTTGCCAAAGGCAACTGGAGATGAACAATAAATGCTGAGCCAGCCAGCGATGTCCACATCCACTGAGGAACTTGAGAAGAAGGACCTCTAGTTGACACTTTCACAACCACTCGGCAAGTGGCAACAGAAGAAAGGAGGTGAGGTGCACAAGAAGCTCCAAGGAATGGCACGGAGAGTTGAGAAGGTGGGAGTCATGTTCCTGGAGAAGACGGAGAGACACGAGACCTTGGAAGGCAACTCTATATTCAAGTTGTTGGATAATCAATGAAAGTTGCTGAAGACTAAGGTAATATGGCCAAGTGGAGCTGGGTGTGAGATGGGATCTAAAAGAAGCATCATAAAGTATTAATGTGTCACACTGTCTTCGGGAGTATCGGTTCTGCCTCTCTTATCAATAATTGCCAGCATCCAGGATGTAACATCTGACTAACCAAGTCGACTTTTTCGGATGTGCTGACTGAAATAAGGCCAGGTAAATGACTACATGAGTGGCTTGGAGGGGAACTTGCAGCTGCTGGGGTTCCTATGTATCTGCTGCCCTTGACCTTCCAGGTGGAAGTGGTCATGAGCTTGGAAGATGCTGTCTAAGAAGTTGGATTTCTGCAGTGCATCTTGTCGATGACACAAATTTGCTGCTACTGAGCGTGGGTGGTGGAAGGGGTGGATGCTTACAGACGTAGTGCCAGTCAGACAGGCTGTTTTGTCCTGGTTGGTATCAAGCTACTTGAGTGTTGTTGGAGCTGCACTCATCCAGGCAAGTGGGGAATATTGCATCACACTCCTGACCTGTGCCTTGTAGATGGTGGACAGATTTTGAAGAGTCAGGAGGTGAATTAGTCACTGCAGGATTCCTAGCCGCTGAGCTGCTCTTGTAAGCACTGCCATTTACATGGCTGGTCCAGTTCAGTTTCTGGTCAATAGTGGGGGATTCAGTGATGGTAATGCCATTGGATTTCAAGGGATGGTGGTTTGGTTCTCTCTGTGTTGAAGACGGTCATTGCTTTGCATTTGCGTGTCATGAATATTACTTGCCACTTGTCAGCCCAAACTTGGGTATTGTCCAGTTCTTGCTTCAGGAGGCAGAATATGATGAGTCTGTAGCACAGAGAGACACTGCCTTGCATCTTCAATCCATGTGGCAGCAATGATGAGCGGACAGCGTTTTCTCAAGTTGGAATCAAAAGGTTATGGGTTCAAGTCCCATTTTGGAGGCTTGAGCACAAGGTGTAGTATTGAGGGAACATTGAACTGTTTGAGATGCCATTTGTTGGAAGACAATAAACTAAGCCCCTCGCTGCCTTCTCGAGTGGACACTGGCAACATTCTGTAGAAGGGTATATCCATCCCTCAACCAACAATAGTGAAAGGGGATTATCTGATCATGAATTCACTAGTATTTATTAGTCCTTGCTGTGTGTAATTTTCCTGCTATATTTCCTAAATTTACTCCCATGTCTCGGCAGCTGCATCATGCTGTAGACAGTGGGGACTGGAATGGAGTATTTCCCGCTGTTACAGCAGATGACACCAAAATGGGTGGCGCACAGACAGCAGAGAAGGTTATCTCAGAGCACAATGGGACTTTGATCAGATGGACCAACAAGTTGGGAAATGGCAGCTGGGTTTAATTTAGATAACTGTGAGGTTGCATTTTGATAAGACCAAACAGCGTAGGACTTATACAGTTAATAGTACGGCCCTGGGGAGTGTTGCTGAACAAAGAGACCTAGGGGTGTGGGTGCATAGTTCCTTGAAGGTGGAGTCGCAGGGAGATACGATGGTGAAGAAGGCGTTTGGTATGCTTTCCTTTATCAGTCAGAGTATTGAGTACAGGAGTTGGGAGGTCATGTTGCGGCTGTACAGGACATTGGTTAGGCCACTGTTGGAATACTGTGTGCAATTCTGGTCTCCCTGCTATAGGAAAGTTGTTGTTAAATTTGAAAGGTTTCAGAAAAGATTTACAAGGATGTTGCCAGGGTTGGAGGATTTGCGCTATCGGGAGAGGCTGAATAGGCTGGGGCTGTTATCCCTGGAGTGTCAGAGGCTGAGGGGTGACCTTATAGAGGTTTACAAAATTATGAGGAGCATGGATAGGATAAATAGACAAAGTCCTTTCCCTCTGGTAGGGGAATCCAGAACGAGAGGGCATAGGTTTAGGGTGAGAGGGGAAAGATATAAAAGGGATCCAAAGGGCAACCTTTTCACACAGAGGGAGGTGTGTATATGGAACAAGCTGCCAAGTGTTTGTGTGGGGGTGGGGGGGGGGGGGGGGGGGCTTTACAGTTATAACATTTAAAAGACATCTGGATGGGGACATGAATTGGACAGGTTTAGAGGGACGTGAGGACAATGGCAGCAAATGGGACTAGATTAATTTAGACTATCTGGTTGGCATGGACTCTGAAGAGTCTCTGTCTGTGCTGTACATCTCTGTGATGACTCTACATCAGCATGCAACAGGCTCAGTCCCAGTAATCAATGCTGTTAGAAGAAGCTTGCTCTGCTCTGTCCTCTCAGTGTGATTCAAACCTAACGTAAAATATTATCAAATACTGCACTATGTACCAAACCTCTCTGAACAAGGTCCGTACCGGTTTATGGTCTAATAACTGTAGTGATGTGTACTAAACCTGTAAGGTTGTGAAGAATAGTCCAGTTTGCACGTTTAATTGCCAATATCAAGGACCAGGAAAGGGCAGATATTCAGCAGTGTTGGTCAGGAGTGAGCAGTGGGGGAAGCAGGAAACACAGTGCTCCCTGACAGTCCACTCCTGTCTACCCCAGTCACCATCAATTCACTGGAATTACTGATGTTGACACCCACACGGAGAGTTTCCACACACCCGGAGATCAAACCACTTGCATTTATATACAGCCTGGAATGTAACAAACTGTCCCAAGGCGTTGCACAGGAGCAACATAAAACAAACTGCAACATCAAGCCAACTAAGGAGATATTAGGAAGTATGCCATCTCGATGCAACACAGTGCGGCATGGCAACTGCAAAGAGTTGTGAACACGGTGGGATAGTGGGTAACGCGGTGGGATAGTGGGTAACGCGGTGGGAGAGTGGGTAACGCGGTGGGATAGTGGGTAACGCGGTGGGATAGTGGGTAACACGGTGGGATAGTGGGTAACACAGTGCAATAGTGGGTAACATGGTGGGATAGTGGGTAACACGGTGGGACAGTGGATAACACGGTGCGATAGTGGGTAACACGGTGGGATAGTGGGTAATACGGTGGGACAGTGGATAACACGGTGGGACAGTGGATAACACGGTGCGATATTGGGTAACACGGTGCGATAGTGGGTAACACGGTGCGATAGTGGGTAACAGGTGGGATAGTGGGTAATTCAGTGGGACAGTGGATAACATGGTGGGATAGTGGGTAACACGGTGGGATAGTGGGTAATGCGGTGGGATTGTGGGTAACATGGTGGGATACTGGGTAACGCGGTGGGATAGTGAGTAACGCGGTGGGATAGTGAGTAATGCGGTGGGATAGTGAGTAACACGGTGGGTTAGTGGGTGCATGGTGGTATAGTGGGTAAACGGTGGAATAGTGGGTCATACGGTGGGATAGTGGGAAATACGGTGGAATAGTGGGTAACACGGTAGGATACTGGGTAACGCGGTGGGATAGTGGGTAACACGATGAGAGAGTGGGTAACACGGTGGACTATCAGGTAACGCGGTGGGATTGTGGGTATCGGGGTGGGATAGTGCGTAATGTGGTGGGATAGTGGGTAACGCGATGGGATAGCGGGTAATGCGGTGGAACAATGGGTAATGCGGTGGGATAGTGGGTAACATGGTGGGATAGTGGATAACGTGGTGGGATAGTGGATAACGTGGTGGGATAAAGAGTCACACGGTGGGATAGTGGGTAACGCGGTGGGATAGTGGGTAACGCAGTGGGATAGTGGGTAATGCGGTGGGACAGTGGGTAATGCGGTGGGACAGTGGGTAACGCGGTGGGATAGTGTGTTACAGGGTGGGATAGTGGCAGGATTGTGGGTAATATGGTGTGATAGTGGGTAATGCGGTGGGACAGTGGGTAACAGGGTGGGATAGTAGGTAACGCAGTGGGATAGTGGATAATGCAGTGGGATAGTGGGTAACGCGATGGGATAGTGGGTAATGCGGTGGAACAGTGGGTAATGTGGTGGGATAGTGGGTAATGCGGTGGGATAGTGGGTAACATGGTGGGATAGTGGGTAACGTGGTGGGATAGTGGGTAACACGGTGTGATAGGGAGTCACACGGTGGGATAGTGGGTAACGCGGTGGGATAGTGGGTAACGCGGTGGGATAGTGGGTAATGCGGTGGGACAGTGGGTAATGCGGTGGGATAGTGGGTAACTTGGTGGGATAATGGGTAACACGATGGGATAGTGGTAACATGGTGGGATAGTGGGTAACGTGGTGGGATAGTGAGCGTACAGTGGGATAGTGGGCGCACGGTGGTATAGTGGGTAACACTTTGGGATAGTGGGTAACGCGGTGAGATAGTGGGTAACGCGGTGGACTATTATGCAACGCGGTGCGATTGTGGGTATCGCGGTGGGATAGTGGGTAACGTGGTGGGATAGTGGGCAATGCGGTGCGATAGTGGCTAACACGCTGGGATAGTGGGTAACGCAGTGGGATAGTGGGTAACAGAGTGGGATAGAGTGTCACACGGTGGGATAGTGGGTAACGCGGTGGGATAGTGGGTAACGCGGTGGGATAGTGGGTAATGCGGTGGGACAGTGGGTAACGCGGTGGGATAGTGTGTTACATGGTGGGATAGTTGGTAACGCGGTGGGATAGTGGATAACACGGTGGGATAGTGGCTAACACGGTGGGATAGTGGGAAATACGGTGGAATAGTGGGTAACACGGTAGGATACTGGGTAACGCGGTGGGATAGTGGGTAACACGATGAGAGAGTGGGTAACACGGTGGACTATCAGGTAACGCGGTGGGATTGTGGGTATCGGGGTGGGATAGTGCGTAATGTGGTGGGATAGTGGGTAACGCGATGGGATAGCGGGTAATGCGGTGGAACAATGGGTAATGCGGTGGGATAGTGGGTAACATGGTGGGATAGTGGATAACGTGGTGGGATAGTGGATAACGTGGTGGGATAAAGAGTCACACGGTGGGATAGTGGGTAACGCGGTGGGATAGTGGGTAACGCAGTGGGATAGTGGGTAATGCGGTGGGACAGTGGGTAATGCGGTGGGACAGTGGGTAACGCGGTGGGATAGTGTGTTACAGGGTGGGATAGTGGCAGGATTGTGGGTAATATGGTGTGATAGTGGGTAATGTGGTGGGACAGTGGGTAACAGGGTGGGATAGTAGGTAACGCAGTGGGATAGTGGATAATGCAGTGGGATAGTGGGTAACGCGATGGGATAGTGGGTAATGCGGTGGAACAGTGGGTAATGTGGTGGGATAGTGGGTAATGCGGTGGGATAGTGGGTAACATGGTGGGATAGTGGGTAACGTGGTGGGATAGTGGGTAACACGGTGTGATAGGGAGTCACACGGTGGGATAGTGGGTAACGCGGTGGGATAGTGGGTAACGCGGTGGGATAGTGGGTAATGCGGTGGGACAGTGGGTAATGCGGTGGGATAGTGGGTAACTTGGTGGGATAATGGGTAACATGATGGGATAGTGGTAACATGGTGGGATAGTGGGTAACGTGGTGGGATAGTGAGCGTACAGTGGGATAGTGGGCGCACGGTGGTATAGTGGGTAACACTTTGGGATAGTGGGTAACGCGGTGAGATAGTGGGTAACGCGGTGGACTATTATGCAACGCGGTGCGATTGTGGGTATCGCGGTGGGATAGTGGGTAACGTGGTGGGATAGTGGGCAATGCGGTGCGATAGTGGCTAACACGCTGGGATAGTGGGTAACGCAGTGGGATAGTGGGTAACAGAGTGGGATAGAGTGTCACACGGTGGGATAGTGGGTAACGCGGTGGGATAGTGGGTAACGCGGTGGGATAGTGGGTAATGCGGTGGGACAGTGGGTAACGCGGTGGGATAGTGTGTTACATGGTGGGATAGTTGGTAACGCGGTGGGATAGTGGATAACACGGTGGGATAGTGGCTAACACGGTGGGATAGTGGGTAACGCGGTGGGATAGTGGGTAACGCGGTGGGATAGTGGGTAACGCGGTGGGATAGTAGGTAACGTGGTGGGATAGTAGGTAACGCGGTGGGATAGTAGGTAACGCAGTGGGATAGTGGATAATGCAGTGGGATAATGGGTAACACAGTGGGATAGTGGGTAACACGGTGGGATAGTGGGTAACACGGTGGGATAGTGGGTAACGCGGTGGGATAGTGGTTAACACGGTGGGATAGTGGGTAACGCGGTGGGATAGTAGGTAACGTGGTGGGATAGTAGGTAACGCGGTGGGATAGTAGGTAACGCAGTGGGATAGTGGATAATGCAGTGGGATAGTGGGTAACGCGGTGGGATAGTGGTTAACACGGTGGGATAGTGGGTAACGCGGTGGGATAGTAGGTAACGTGGTGGGATAGTAGGTAACGCGGTGGGATAGTAGGTAACGCAGTGGGATAGTGGATAATGCAGTGGGATAGTGGGTAACGCGGTGGGATAATGGGTAACACAGTGGGATAGTGGGTAACACGGTGGGATAGTGGGTAACACGGTGGGATAGTGGGTAACACGGTGGGATAGTGGGTAACACAGTGAGATATTGGATAACACAGTGAGATATTGGGTAACACGGTGGGATAGTGGGTAACGCGGCGGGACAGTGGGTAATAAGGTGCGATAGTGGGTAACACGGTGCGATAGTGGGTAACACGGTGGGTTAGTGGGTAACGCAGCAGGACAGTGGGTAATACGGTGCGATAGTGGGTAACGCGTGGGATAGTGGGTAGCATGGTGGGATAGTGGGTAACGCGGTGGGCTAGTGGGTAACGCGGTGGGATAGTGGGTAATGCAGTGGGATAGTGGGTAACGCGGGGGTATAGTGGGTAACACGGTGGGATAGTGGGTAATGCGCTGGGATAGTGGGTAACGCGGCGGGATAGTGGGTAACACGGTGGGATAGTGGGTAATGCGGTGGGATAGTGGGTAATGCGGTGGGATAGTGGGTAACGCGGGGGGCAGTGGGGAACACGGTGGTATAGTGGGTAACATGGTTGGATAGTTAGTAACGCGGTGGGCTAGTGGGTAATGCGGTGGGACAGTGGGTAACAGGGTGGGATAGTGTGTAATGCGATGGGTCAGCGGATAATGCGGTGGGATAGTGGGTAACACGGTGGGATAGAGTGTTACATGTTGCGATAGTTGGTAACGCGGTGGGATAGTGGATAACGCGGTGGGATAGTGGGTAACGCGGTGGGAGAGTGGGTAACGCTGTGGGAGAGTGGGTAACGCTGTGGAATATTGGGTAACGCGGTGGGATAGTAGATAACGCGGTGGGATAGTAGGTAATGCGGTGGGATAGTAGATAACGCGGTGGGATAGTAGATAACGCAGTGGGATAGTAGGTAACGCGGTGAGATAGTGGATAATGCAATGGGATAGTGGGTAACGTGGTGGGCAACACGGTGGGATAGTGGGTAACACGGTGTGATACTGGATAACGCAGTGGGAGTGTGGGTAACGCGGTGGGACAGTGGGTAACACGGGGGTTAGTGGGTAACACGGGGGGATAGTGGGCACACGGTGGGATAGTGGGTAACGTGGGGGGATAGTTGGCATCGCGATGGGATAGTGGGAAACGCGGTGTGATAGTGGGTAACGTGATGCGATGGTGGGTAACGCGGTAGGAGGGTGGGTATCGCGGTGGAATAGTGGGTACCACGGTGGGACAGTGTGTAACACGGTGGGATAGTGGGTAACGCGGTGGGATAGTGGGTAATGTGGTGGGATAGTGGGTAATGCGGTGGGACAGTGGGTAACGCGGTGGGATAGAGGGTAATGCAGTGGGACAGTGGGTAACACTGCGGTATAGTGGGTAACACGGTGGGATAGTGGGTCATATGGTGGGATAGTGGGAAATACGGTGGAATAGTGGGTAACATGGTGGGATACTGGGTAATGCGGTGGGATAGTGGGCAACACGATGAGAGAGTGGGTAACACGGTGGACTATCAGGTAACGCGGTGGGATTGTGGGTATCGCGGTGGGATAGTGCGTAATGTGGTGGGATAGTGCGTAATCTGGTGGGATAGTGGATAACACAGTGGCATAATGGCTAACATGGTGGGATAGTGGCTAACACTGTGGGATAATGGGGAACGTGGCAGGATTGTGGGTAATATGGTGTGATAGTGGGTAATGCGGTGGGATAGTGGCTAACACGGTGGGATAGTGGGTAACGCAGTGGGATAGTGGGTAACGCGGTGGGATAGTAGGGAATGCGGTGGGATAGTAGGGAACGCGGTGGGATAGTAGGGAACGCGGTGGGATAGTAGGTAACGCAGCGGGATAGTGGATAATGCAGTGGGATAGTGGGTAACGCGGTGGGTTAATGGGTAACACAGTGGGATAGTGGGTAACACGGTGGGATAGTGGGTAACGTGGTGGGATAGTGGGTAACACGGTGGGCTAGTGGGTAACGCGGTGGGATAGTGGGTAATGCAGTGGGATAGTGGGTAACGCGGGGGTATAGTGGGTAACGCGGTGGGATAGTGGGTAACGCGTGGGATAGTGGGTAGCATGGTGGGATAGTGGGTAACGCAGTGGGCTAGTGGGTAACGCGGTGGGATAGTGGGTAATGCGGTGGGATAGTGGGTAACACGGGGGTATAGTGGGTAACGCGGTGGGATAGTGGGTAACGCGGTGGGATAGTGGGTAACGCGGCGGGATAGTGGGTAACGCGGCGGGATAGTGGGTAACACGGTGGGATAGTGGGTAATGCGGTGGGATAGTGTGTAACGCGGGGGGACAGTGGGGAATGCGGTGGTATAGTGGGTAACATGGTGGGATAGTTAGTAACGCGGTGGGATAGTGGGTAACACGGTGGGACAGTGGGTAACAGGGTGGGATAGTGTGTAATGCGGTGGGTCAGCGGGTAATGCGGTGGGATAGTTGGTAACGCGGTGGGATAGTGGGTAACGCGGTGGGATAGAAGGTAAGCGGTGGGATAGTAGGTAACGCGGTGGGATAGCAGATAACGCGATGGGATAGTAGGTAACGCGGTGGGATAGTGGATAATGCAATGGGATAGTGGGTAACGTGGTGGGCTAGTGGGTAACATGATGTGATACTGGATAATGCAGTGGGAGTGTGAGTAACGCGGTGGGAGAGTGGGTAACACGGGGGGATAGTGGGTAACACGGGGGGATAGTGGGTAACACGGGGGGATAGTGGGCGCACGGTGGGATAGTGGGTAACACGGTGGGCTAGTGGGTAACGTGGAGGGATAGTTGGTATCGCGATGGGATAGTGGGAAACGCGGTGTGATAGTGGGTATGTGATGCGATAGTGGGTAACGCGGTAGGAGCGTGGGTATCGCGGTGGAATAGTGGGTACCACGGTGGGACAGTGTATAACACGGTGGGATAGTGGGTAACGCGGTGGGATAGTGGGTAACGCGGTGGGATAGAGTCACATGGTGGGATAGTGGGTAACGCGGTGGGATAGTGGGTAATGCGGTGGGACAGTGGGTAACGCGGTGGGATAGTGGGTAATGCAGTGGGACAGTGAGTAATGCGGTGGGACAGTGGGTAACGCGGTGGGATAGCGGTAACATGGTGGGATAGTGGGTAACGTGGTGGGATAGTGGGCGTACAGTGGGATAGTGGGCGCACGGTGGTATAGTGGGTAACACTTTGGGATAGTGGGTAACGCCGTGAGATAGTGGGTAACGCGGTGGACAATTATGAAACGTGGTGGGATTGTGGGTATCGCGGTGGGATAGTGGGTATCGTGGTGGGATAGTGGGCAACGAGGTGCGATAGTGGCTAACACGGTGGGATAGTGGGTAAAGCGGTGGGATAGAGTGTCACACGGTGGGATAGTGGGTAACGCGATGGGATAGTGGGTAATGCGGTGGGATAGTGGGTAATGCGGTGGGACAGTGGGTAACACGGTGGGATAGTGGCTTACGGTGGGATAGTGGGTAACGTTTTGGGATAGTGGGTAACGCGGTGGGATAGTGGGTAATGCGGTGGGATAGTAGGTAACGCGGTGGGATAGTAGGTAACGTGGTGGGATAGTAGGTAACGCAGTGGGATAGTGGATAATGCAGTGGGATAGTGGGTAACGCGGTGGGATAGTGGGTAACACGGTGGGATAGTGGGTAACACGGTAGGATAGTGGGTAACACGGTGGGATAGTGGTTAACGCGGCGGGACAGTGGGTAATACGGTGCGATAGTGGATAACGCG
This sequence comes from Chiloscyllium plagiosum, assembly GCF_037043375.1. Classification (NCBI taxonomy): domain Eukaryota; kingdom Metazoa; phylum Chordata; class Chondrichthyes; order Orectolobiformes; family Hemiscylliidae; genus Chiloscyllium; species Chiloscyllium plagiosum. Next base: position 27,950,295 of record NW_028270145.1, read on the forward strand.
GTGCGATAGTGAGTAACACGGTGGGTTAGTGGGTAACGCAGCGGGACAGTGGGTAATACGGTGCGATAGTGGGTAACACGATGGGATTGTGGGTAACGTGGTGGGATAGTGGGTAATGCAGTGGGATAGTGGGTAACGCGTGGGATAGTGGGTAATGCGGTGGGATAGTGGGTACCGCGGGGGGATAGTGGGTAACGTGGTGGGATAGTGGGTAATGCGGTGGGATAGTGGGTACCGCGGGGGGATAGTGGGTAACGCGGTGGGATAGTGGGTAACGCGGTGGGATAGTGGGTAACGCGGTGGGATAGTGGGTAACGTGGTGGGATAGCTGATAATGCGGTGGGATAATGGGTAACACGGTGGGATAGTGGGTAACGCGGTGGGACAGTGGGTAACAGGGTGGGATAGTGGGTAACGCGGTGGGATAGTGGGTAACGCGGTGGGATAGTGGGTAACATGGTGGGATACTGGGTAACACGGTGGGATATTGGGTGCACGGTGGTATAGTGGGTAGCACGGTGGTATAGTGGATAACACGGTGGGATAGTGGGTCATACGGTGGGATAGTGGGTAATGCGGTGGGATAGTGGGTAACGCGTGGGATAATGGGTAACGCGGTGGGATAGTGGGTAACGCGGTGGGATAGTGGGTAATGCAGTGGGATAGTGGGTAACGCGGGGGGATAGTGGGTAACGCGGAGGGATAGTGGGTAACGTGGGTGGATAGTGGGTAATGCGGTGGGATAGTGGGTAACGCGGTCGGATAGTGGGTAACACGGTGGGATAGTGGGTAACGCGGCGGGATAGTGGTAACATGGTGGGATAGTTGGTAACACGGTGGGATAGTGGGTAACACGGTGGGCTAGTGGGTAATGCGGTGGGATAGTGGGTAACGCGGTGGGATAGTGGGTAACGCGGTGGGATAGTGGGTAACGCGGTGGGATAGTGGGTAACGTGGTGGGATAGCTGATAATGCGGTGGGATAATGGGTAACACGGTGGGATAGTAGGTAACGCGGTGTGACAGTGGGTAACAGGGTGGGATAGTGGGTAACGCGGTGGGATAGTGGGTAACGCGGTGGGATAGTGGGTAACATGGTGGGATACTGGGTAACACGGTGGGATATTGGGTGCACGGTGGTATAGTGGGTAGCACGGTGGTATAGTGGATAACACGGTGGGATAGTGGGTCATACGGCGGGATAGTGGGTAATGCGGTGGGATAGTGGGTAACGCGTGGGATAATGGGTAACGCGGTGGGATAGTGCGTAATGTGGTGGGATAGTGGATAACACAGTGGCATAGTGGCTAACATGGTGGGATAGTGGCTAACACTGTGGGATAGTGGGGAACGTGGCAGGATTGTGGGTAATATGGTGTGATAGTGGGTAATGCGGTGGGATAGTGGGTAACGCGGTGGGATAGTGGTTAACACGGTGGGATAGTGGGTAACGCGGTGGGATAGTGGGTAACACAGTGAGATATTGGATAACACAGTGAGATATTGGGTAACACGGTGGGATAGTGGGTAACGCGGCGGGACAGTGGGTAATAAGGTGCGATAGTGGGTAACACGGTGCGATAGTGGGTAACACGGTGGGTTAGTGGGTAACGCAGCGGGACAGTGGGTAATACGGTGCGATAGTGGGTAACGCGTGGGATAGTGGGTAGCATGGTGGGATAGTGGGTAACGCGGTGGGCTAGTGGGTAACGCGGTGGGATAGTGGGTAATGCAGTGGGATAGTGGGTAACGCGGGGGTATAGTGGGTAACACGGTGGGATAGTGGGTAATGCGCTGGGATAGTGGGTAACGCGGCGGGATAGTGGGTAATGCGGTGGGATAGTGGGTAACGCGGGGGGCAGTGGGGAACACGGTGGTATAGTGGGTAACATGGTTGGATAGTTAGTAACGCGGTGGGCTAGTGGGTAACACGGTGGGACAGTGGGTAACAGGGTGGGATAGTGTGTAATGCGATGGGTCAGCGGATAATGCGGTGGGATAGTGGGTAACACGGTGGGATAGAGTGTTACATGTTGCGATAGTTGGTAACGCGGTGGGATAGTGGATAACGCGGTGAGATAGTGGGTAACGCGGTGGGAGAGTGGGTAACGCTGTGGAATATTGGGTAACACGGTGGGATAGTAGATAACGCGGTGGGATAGTAGGTAACGCGGTGGGATAGTAGATAACGCGGTGGGATAGTAGATAACGCAGTGGGATAGTAGGTAACGCGGTGAGATAGTGGATAATGCAATGGGATAGTGGGTAACGTGGTGGGCAACACGGTGGGATAGTGGGTAACACGGTGTGATACTGGATAACGCAGTGGGAGTGTGGGTAACGCGGTGGGACAGTGGGTAACACGGGGGTTAGTGGGTAACACGGGGGGATAGTGGGCGCACGGTGGGATAGTGGGTAACGTGGTGGGATAGTTGGCATCGCGATGGGATAGTGGGAAACGCGGTGTGATAGTGGGTAACGTGATGCGATGGTGGGTAACGCGGTAGGAGCGTGGGTATCGCGGTGGAATAGTGGGTACCACGGTGGGACAGTGTGTAACACGGTGGGATAGTGGGTAACGCGGTGGGATAGTAGGTAACGCGGTGGGATAGTGGGTAATGCGGTGGGATAGTGGGTAACAGAGTGGGATAGTGGGTAATGTGGTGGGATAGTGGGTAATGCGGTGGGACAGTGGGTAACGCGGTGGGATAGAGGGTAATGCAGTGGGACAGTGGGTAACACTGCGGTATAGTGGGTAACACGGTGGGATAGTGGGTCATATGGTGGGATAGTGGGAAATACGGTGGAATAGTGGGTAACATGGTGGGATACTGGGTAATGCGGTGGGATAGTGGGCAACACGATGAGAGAGTGGGTAACACGGTGGACTATCAGGTAACGCGGTGGGATTGTGGGTATCGCGGTGGGATAGTGCGTAATGTGGTGGGATAGTGCGTAATCTGGTGGGATAGTGGATAACACAGTGGCATAATGGCTAACATGGTGGGATAGTGGCTAACACTGTGGGATAATGGGGAACGTGGCAGGATTGTGGGTAATATGCTGTGATAGTGGGTAATGCGGTGGGATAGTGGCTAACACGGTGGGATAGTGGGTAACGCGGTGGGATAGTGGGTAACGCGGTGGGATAGTAGGGAATGCGGTGGGATAGTAGGGAACGCGGTGGGATAGTAGGGAACGCGGTGGGATAGTAGGTAACGCAGCGGGATAGTGGATAATGCAGTGGGATAGTGGGTAACGCGGTGGGTTAATGGGTAACACAGTGGGATAGTGGGTAACACGGTGGGATAGTGGGTAACGTGGTGGGATAGTGGGTAACACGGTGGGCTAGTGGGTAACGCGGTGGGATAGTGGGTAACGCGGGGGTATAGTGGGTAACGCGGGGGTATAGTGGGTAACGCGGTGGGATAGTGGATAACGCGTGGGATAGTGGGTAGCATGGTGGGATAGTGGGTAACGCAGTGGGCTAGTGGGTAACGCGGTGGGATAGTGGGTAATGTGGTGGGATAGTGGGTAACACGGGGGTATAGTGGGTAACGCGGTGGGATAGTGGGTAACGCGGTGGGATAGTGGGTAACGCGGCGGGATAGTGGGTAACGCGGCGGGATAGTGGGTAACGCGGCGGGATAGTGGGTAACGCGGCGGGATAGTGGGTAACACGGTGGGATAGTGGGTAATGCGGTGGGATAGTGTGTAACGCGGGGGGACAGTGGGGAACGCGGTGGTATAGTGGGTAACGCAGTGGGATAGTGGGTAATGCGGTGGGACAGTGGGTAATGCGGTGGGACAGTGGGTAACGCGGTGGGATAGTGTGTTACAGGGTGGGATAGTGGCAGGATTGTGGGTAATATGGTGTGATAGTGGGTAATGCGGTGGGACAGTGGGTAACAGGGTGGGATACTGGGTAACGCGGTGGGATAGTGGGTAACACGATGAGAGAGTGGGTAACACGGTGGACTATCAGGTAACGCGGTGGGATTGTGGGTATCGGGGTGGGATAGTGCGTAATGTGGTGGGATAGTGGGTAACGCGATGGGATAGCGGGTAATGCGGTGGAACAATGGGTAATGCGGTGGGATAGTGGGTAACGTGGTGGGATAGTGGATAACGTGGTGGGATAGAGAGTCACACGGTGGGATAGTGGGTAACGCGGTGGGATAGTGGGTAACGCAGTGGGATAGTGGGTAATGCGGTGGGACAGTGGGTAATGCGGTGGGACAGTGGGTAACGCGGTGGGATAGTGTGTTACAGGGTGGGATAGTGGCAGGATTTTGGGTAATATGGTGTGATAGTGGGTAATGCGGTGGGACAGTGGGTAACAGGGTGGGATAGTAGGTAACGCAGTGGGATAGTGGATAATGCAGTGGGATAGTGGGTAACGCGATGGGATAGTGGGTAATGCGGTGGAACAGTGGGTAATGTGGTGGGATAGTGGGTAATGCAGTGGGATAGTGGGTAACATGGTGGGATAGTGGGTAACGTGGTGGGATAGTGGGTAACACGGTGTGATAGGGAGTCACACGGTGGGATAGTGGGTAACGCGGTGGGATAGTGGGTAACGCGGTGGGATAGTGGGTAATGCGGTGGGACAGTGGGTAATGCGGTGGGATAGTGGGTAACTTGGTGGGATAATGGGTAACACGATGGGATAGTGGTAACATGGTGGGATAGTGGGTAACGTGGTGGGATAGTGAGCGTACAGTGGGATAGTGGGCGCACGGTGGTATAGTGGGTAACACTTTGGGATAGTGGGTAACGCGGTGAGATAGTGGGTAACGCGGTGGACTATTATGCAACGCGGTGCGATTGTGGGTATCGCGGTGGGATAGTGGGTAACGTGGTGGGATAGTGGGCAATGCGGTGCGATAGTGGCTAACACGCTGGGATAGTGGGTAACGCAGTGGGATAGTGGGTAACGCGGTGGGATAGTGGGTAATGCGGTGGGACAGTGGGTAACGCGGTGGGATAGTGTGTTACATGGTGGGATAGTTGGTAACGCGGTGGGATAGTGGATAACACGGTGGGATAGTGGCTAACACGGTGGGATAGTGGGTAACGCGGTGGGATAGTGGGTAACGCGGTGGGATAGTAGGTAACGTGGTGGGATAGTAGGTAACGCGGTGGGATAGTAGGTAACGCAGTGGGATAGTGGATAATGCAGTGGGATAGTGGGTAACGCGGTGGGATAATGGGTAACACAGTGGGATAGTGGGTAACACGGTGGGATAGTGGGTAACACGGTGGGATAGTGGGTAACGCGGTGGGATAGTGGTTAACACGGTGGGATAGTGGGTAACGCGGTGGGATAGTGGGTAACACAGTGAGATATTGGATAACACAGTGAGATATTGGGTAACACGGTGGGATAGTGGGTAACGCGGCGGGACAGTGGGTAATAAGGTGCGATAGTGGGTAACACGGTGCGATAGTGGGTAACACGGTGGGTTAGTGGGTAACGCAGCAGGACAGTGGGTAATACGGTGCGATAGTGGGTAACGCGTGGGATAGTGGGTAGCATGGTGGGATAGTGGGTAACGCGGTGGGCTAGTGGGTAACGCGGTGGGATAGTGGGTAATGCAGTGGGATAGTGGGTAACGCGGGGGTATAGTGGGTAACACGGTGGGATAGTGGGTAATGCGCTGGGATAGTGGGTAACGCGGCGGGATAGTGGGTAACACGGTGGGATAGTGGGTAATGCGGTGGGATAGTGGGTAATGCGGTGGGATAGTGGGTAACGCGGGGGGCGGTGGGGAACACGGTGGTATAGTGGGTAACATGGTTGGATAGTTAGTAACGCGGTGGGCTAGTGGGTAATGCGGTGGGACAGTGGGTAACAGGGTGGGATAGTGTGTAATGCGATGGGTCAGCGGATAATGCGGTGGGATAGTGGGTAACACGGTGGGATAGAGTGTTACATGTTGCGATAGTTGGTAACGCGGTGGGATAGTGGATAACGCGGTGGGATAGTGGGTAACGCGGTGGGAGAGTGGGTAACGCTGTGGGAGAGTGGGTAACGCTGTGGAATATTGGGTAACGCGGTGGGATAGTAGATAACGCGGTGGGATAGTAGGTAACGCGGTGGGATAGTAGATAACGCGGTGGGATAGTAGATAACGCAGTGGGATAGTAGGTAACGCGGTGAGATAGTGGATAATGCAATGGGATAGTGGGTAACGTGGTGGGCAACACGGTGGGATAGTGGGTAACACGGTGTGATACTGGATAACGCAGTGGGAGTGTGGGTAACGCGGTGGGACAGTGGGTAACACGGGGGTTAGTGGGTAACACGGGGGGATAGTGGGCACACGGTGGGATAGTGGGTAACGTGGGGGGATAGTTGGCATCGCGATGGGATAGTGGGAAACGCGGTGTGATAGTGGGTAACGTGATGCGATGGTGGGTAACGCGGTAGGAGCGTGGGTATCGCGGTGGAATAGTGGATACCACGGTGGGACAGTGTGTAACACGGTGGGATAGTGGGTAACGCGGTGGGATAGTGGGTAATGTGGTGGGATAGTGGGTAATGCGGTGGGACAGTGGGTAACGCGGTGGGATAGAGGGTAATGCAGTGGGACAGTGGGTAACACTGCGGTATAGTGGGTAACACGGTGGGATAGTGGGTCATATGGTGGGATAGTGGGAAATACGGTGGAATAGTGGGTAACATGGTGGGATACTGGGTAATGCGGTGGGATAGTGGGCAACACGATGAGAGAGTGGGTAACACGGTGGACTATCAGGTAACGCGGTGGGATTGTGGGTATCGCGGTGGGATAGTGCGTAATGTGGTGGGATAGTGCGTAATCTGGTGGGATAGTGGATAACACAGTGGCATAATGGCTAACATGGTGGGATAGTGGCTAACACTGTGGGATAATGGGGAACGTGGCAGGATTGTGGGTAATATGGTGTGATAGTGGGTAATGCGGTGGGATAGTGGCTAACACGGTGGGATAGTGGGTAACGCAGTGGGATAGTGGGTAACGCGGTGGGATAGTAGGGAATGCGGTGGGATAGTAGGGAACGCGGTGGGATAGTAGGGAACGCGGTGGGATAGTAGGTAACGCAGCGGGATAGTGGATAATGCAGTGGGATAGTGGGTAACGCGGTGGGTTAATGGGTAACACAGTGGGATAGTGGGTAACACGGTGGGATAGTGGGTAACGTGGTGGGATAGTGGGTAACACGGTGGGCTAGTGGGTAACGCGGTGGGATAGTGGGTAATGCAGTGGGATAGTGGGTAACGCGGGGGTATAGTGGGTAACGCGGTGGGATAGTGGGTAACGCGTGGGATAGTGGGTAGCATGGTGGGATAGTGGGTAACGCAGTGGGCTAGTGGGTAACGCGGTGGGATAGTGGGTAATGCGGTGGGATAGTGGGTAACACGGGGGTATAGTGGGTAACGCGGTGGGATAGTGGGTAACGCGGTGGGATAGTGGGTAACGCGGCGGGATAGTGGGTAACGCGGCGGGATAGTGGGTAACACGGTGGGATAGTGGGTAATGCGGTGGGATAGTGTGTAACGAGGGGGGACAGTGGGGAACGCGGTGGTATAGTGGGTAACATGGTGGGATAGTTAGTAACGCGGTGGGATAGTGGGTAACACGGTGGGACAGTGGGTAACAGGGTGGGATAGTGTGTAATGCGGTGGGTCAGCGGGTAATGCGGTGGGATAGTTGGTAACGCGGTGGGATAGTGGGTAACGCGGTGGGATAGAAGGTAAGCGGTGGGATAGTAGGTAACGCGGTGGGATAGCAGATAACGCGATGGGATAGTAGGTAACGCGGTGGGATAGTGGATAATGCAATGGGATAGTGGGTAACGTGGTGGGCTAGTGGGTAACATGATGTGATACTGGATAATGCAGTGGGAGTGTGAGTAACGCGGTGGGAGAGTGGGTAACACGGGGGGATAGTGGGTAACACGGGGGGATAGTGGGTAACACGGGGGGATAGTGGGCGCACGGTGGGATAGTGGGTAACACGGTGGGCTAGTGGGTAACGTGGAGGGATAGTTGGTATCGCGATGGGATAGTGGGAAACGCGGTGTGATAGTGGGTATGTGATGCGATAGTGGGTAACGCGGTAGGAGCGTGGGTATCGCGGTGGAATAGTGGGTACCACGGTGGGACAGTGTATAACACGGTGGGATAGTGGGTAACGCGGTGGGATAGTGGGTAACGCGGTGGGATAGAGTCACATGGTGGGATAGTGGGTAACGCGGTGGGATAGTGGGTAATGCGGTGGGACAGTGGGTAACGCGGTGGGATAGTGGGTAATGCAGTGGGACAGTGAGTAATGCGGTGGGACAGTGGGTAACGCGGTGGGATAGCGGTAACATGGTGGGATAGTGGGTAACGTGGTGGGATAGTGGGCGTACAGTGGGATAGTGGGCGCACGGTGGTATAGTGGGTAACACTTTGGGATAGTGGGTAACGCCGTGAGATAGTGGGTAACGCGGTGGACAATTATGAAACGTGGTGGGATTGTGGGTATCGCGGTGGGATAGTGGGTATCGTGGTGGGATAGTGGGCAACGAGGTGCGATAGTGGCTAACACGGTGGGATAGTGGGTAAAGCGGTGGGATAGAGTGTCACACGGTGGGATAGTGGGTAACGCGATGGGATAGTGGGTAATGCGGTGGGATAGTGGGTAATGCGGTGGGACAGTGGGTAACACGGTGGGATAGTGGCTTACGGTGGGATAGTGGGTAACGTTTTGGGATAGTGGGTAACGCGGTGGGATAGTGGGTAATGCGGTGGGATAGTAGGTAACGCGGTGGGATAGTAGGTAACGTGGTGGGATAGTAGGTAACGCAGTGGGATAGTGGATAATGCAGTGGGATAGTGGGTAACGCGGTGGGATAGTGGGTAACACGGTGGGATAGTGGGTAACACGGTAGGATAGTGGGTAACACGGTGGGATAGTGGTTAACGCGGCGGGACAGTGGGTAATACGGTGCGATAGTGGATAACGCGGTGCGATAGTGAGTAACACGGTGGGTTAGTGGGTAACGCAGCGGGACAGTGGGTAATACGGTGCGATAGTGGGTAACACGATGGGATTGTGGGTAACGTGGTGGGATAGTGGGTAATGCAGTGGGATAGTGGGTAACGCGTGGGATAGTGGGTAATGCGGTGGGATAGTGGGTACCACGGGGGGATAGTGGGTAACGTGGTGGGATAGTGGGTAATGCGGTGGGATAGTGGGTACCGCGGGGGGATAGTGGGTAACGCGGTGGGATAGTGGGTAACGCGGTGGGATAGTGGGTAACGCGGTGGGATAGTGGGTAACGCGGTGGGATAGTGGGTAACGTGGTGGGATAGCTGATAATGCGGTGGGATAATGGGTAACACGGTGGGATAGTGGGTAACGCGGTGGGACAGTGGGTAACAGGGTGGGATAGTGGGTAACGCGGTGGGATAGTGGGTAACGCGGTGGGATAGTGGGTAACATGGTGGGATACTGGGTAACACGGTGGGATATTGGGTGCACGGTGGTATAGTGGGTAGCACGGTGGTATAGTGGATAACACGGTGGGATAGTGGGTCATACGGTGGGATAGTGGGTAATGCGGTGGGATAGTGGGTAACGCGTGGGATAATGGGTAACGCGGTGGGATAGTGGGTAACGCGGTGGGATAGTGGGTAATGCAGTGGGATAGTGGGTAACGCGGGGGGATAGTGGGTAACGCGGAGGGATAGTGGGTAACGTGGGGGGATAGTGGGTAATGCGGTGGGATAGTGGGTAACGCGGTCGGATAGTGGGTAACACGGTGGGATAGTGGGTAACGCGGCGGGATAGTGGGTAACATGGTGGGATAGTTGGTAACACGGTGGGATAGTGGGTAACACGGTGGGCTAGTGGGTAATGCGGTGGGATAGTGGGTAACGCGGTGGGATAGTGGGTAACGCGGTGGGATAGTGGGTAACGCGGTGGGATAGTGGGTAACGTGGTGGGATAGCTGATAATGCGGTGGGATAATGGGTAACACGGTGGGATAGTGGGTAACGCGGTGGGATAGTGGGTAACGCGGTGGGATAGTGGGTAACATGGTGGGATACTGGGTAACACGGTGGGATATTGGGTGCACGGTGGTATAGTGGGTAGCACGGTGGTATAGTGGATAACACGGTGGGATAGTGGGTCATACGGCGGGATAGTGGGTAATGCGGTGGGATAGTGGGTAACGCGTGGGATAATGGGTAACGCGGTGGGATAGTGCGTAATGTGGTGGGATAGTGGATAACACAGTGGCATAGTGGCTAACATGGTGGGATAGTGGCTAACACTGTGGGATAGTGGGGAACGTGGCAGGATTGTGGGTAATATGGTGTGATAGTGGGTAATGCGGTGGGATAGTGGGTAACGCAGTGGGATAGTGGGTAATGCGGTGGGATAGTGGGTAATGCGGTGGAACAGTGGGTAACATGGTGGGATAGTGGGTAACGTGGTGGGATAGCGGGTATCGCGGTGGGATAGTGGGTAACATGGTGGGCTAGTGGGTAATGAGGTGGGATAGTGGAAATACGGTGGGATAGTGGGTAACATGGTGGGATAGTTAGTAACGCGGTGGGATAGTGGGTAACACGGTGGGACAGTGGGTAACAGGGTGGGATAGTGTGTAATGCGGTGGGTCAGCGGGTAATGCGGTGGGATAGTTGGTAACGCGGTGGGATAGTGGGTAACGCGGTGGGATAGAAGGTAAGCGGTGGGATAGTAGGTAACGCGGTGGGATAGCAGATAACGCGGTGGGATAGTAGGTAACGCGGTGGGATAGTGGATAATGCAATGGGATAGTGGGTAACGTGGTGGGCTAGTGGGTAACATGATGTGATACTGGATAATGCAGTGGGAGTGGGAGTAACGCGGTGGGAGAGTGGGTAACACGGGGGGATAGTGGGTAACATGGGGGGATAGTGGGTAACACGGGGGGATAGTGGGTAACACGGGGGGATAGTGGGCGCATGGTGGGATAGTGGGTAACACGGTGGGATCCCCCCACACACACACCCCCACACACACCCCCACCCACACCCCCCCCACACACCCCCCCACACACACCCCACACACACACCCCCCCACACACACCCCACACACACACCCCCCCACACACACCCCCTCACACACACCCCCCCCACACACACCCCCACACACACCCCCACACACACCCCACCCACACCCCCCCCACACACACCCCCACACACACCCCCCCACACACACCCCACACACACCCCCCCCACACACACCCCCACACACCCCCCCCCACACACACCCCACACACACACCCCCCCACACACACCCCCCCACACACACCCCCCCACACACACACCCCCACACACACACCCCCACACACACCCCACACACACACCCCCACACAATTATGAAACGTAGTGGGTAACGCGGTGGGATAGTGGGTAACGCGGTGGGATAGTGGGTAACGCGGTGGGATAGTGGGTAATGCGGTGGGACAGTGGGTAACGCGGTGGGATAGTGGGTAATGCAGTGGGACAGTGAGTAATGCGGTGGGACAGTGGGTAACGCGGTGGGATAGCGGTAACATGGTGGGATAGTGGGTAACGTGGTGGGATAGTGGGCGTACAGTGGGATAGTGGGCGCACGGTGGTATAGTGGGTAACACTTTGGGATAGTGGGTAACGCCGTGAGATAGTGGGTAACGCGGTGGACAATTATGAAACGTGGTGGGATTGTGGGTATCGCGGTGGGATAGTGGGTATCGTGGTGGGATAGTGGGCAACGAGGTGCGATAGTGGCTAACACGGTGCGATAGTGGGTAACACGGTGGGATAGTGGGTAAAGCGGTGGGATAGAGTGTCACACGGTGCGATAGTGGGTAATGCGGTGGGATAGTGGGTAATGCGGTGGGACAGTGGGTAACATGGTGGGATAGTGGCTTACGGTGGGATAGTGGGTAACGTTTTGGGATAGTGGGTAACGCGGTGGGATAGTGGGTAATGCGGTGGGATAGTAGGTAACGCGGTGGGATAGTAGGTAACGTGGTGGGATAGTAGGTAACGCAGTGGGATAGTGGATAATGCAGTGGGATAGTGGGTAACGCGGTGGGATAGTGGGTAACACGGTGGGATAGTGGGTAACACGGTAGGATAGTGGGTAACACGGTGGGATAGTGGTTAACGCGGCGGGACAGTGGGTAATACGGTGCGATAGTGGATAACGCGGTGCGATAGTGGGTAACACGGTGGGTTAGTGGGTAACGCAGCGGGACAGTGGGTAATACGGTGCGATAGTGGGTAACACGATGGGATTGTGGGTAACGTGGTGGGATAGTAGGTAATGCAGTGGGATAGTGGGTAACGCGTGGGATAGTGGGTAATGCGGTGGGATAGTGGGTACCGGGGGGGGATAGTGGGTAACGTGGTGGGATAGTGGGTAATGCGGTGGGATAGTGGGTACCGCGGGGGGATAGTGGGTAACGCGGTGGGATAGTGGGTAATGCGGTGGGATAGTGGGTAACGCGGTGGGATAGTGGGTAACGTGGTGGGATAGCTGATAATGCGGTGGGATAATGGGTAACACGGTGGGATAGTGGGTAACGCGGTGGGACAGTGGGTAACAGGGTGGGATAGTGGGTAACGCGGTGGGATAGTGGGTAACGCGGTGGGATAGTGGGTAACATGGTGGGATACTGGGTAACACGGTGGGATATTGGGTGCACGGTGGTATAGTGGGTAGCACGGTGGTATAGTGGATAACACGGTGGGATAGTGGGTCATACGGTGGGATAGTGGGTAATGCGGTGGGATAGTGGGTAACGCGTGGGATAATGGGTAACGCGGTGGGATAGTGGGTAATGCGGTGGGATAGTGGGTAATGCAGTGGGATAGTGGGTAACGCGGGGGGATAGTGGGTAACGCGGGGGGATAGTGGGTAACGCGGGGGGATAGTGGGTAATGCGGTGGGATAGTGGGTAACGCGGTCGGATAGTGGGTAACACGGTGGGATAGTTGGTAACACGGTGGGATAGTGGGTAACACGGTGGGCTAGTGGGTAATGCGGTGGGATAGTGGGTGCACGGTGGTATAGTGGGTAATACGGCGGGATAGTGGGTCATATGGTGGGATAGTGGGAAATACGGTGGAATAGTGGGTAACATGGTGGGATACTGGGTAACGCGGTGGGATAGCGGGTAACACGATGAGAGAGTGGGTCACGGTGGACTATCAGGTAACGTGGTGGGATTGTGGGTATCGCGGTGGGATAGTGCGTAATGTGGTGGGATAGTGGATAACACAGTGGCATAGTGGCTAACATGGTGGGATAGTGGCTAACACTGTGGGATAGTGGGGAACGTGGCAGGATTGTGGGTAATATGGTGTGATAGTGGGTAATGCGGTGGGATAGTGGGTAACGCAGTGGGATAGTGGGTAACACGGTGGGATAGTAGGTAACGCAGTGGGATAGTGGATAATGCAGTGGGATAGTGGGTAATGCGGTGGGATAGTGGGTAATGCGGTGGAACAGTGGGTAACATGGTGGGATAGTGGGTAACGTGGTGGGATAGCGGGTATCGCGGTGGGATAGTGGGAAACGCGGTATGTTAGTGGGTAATGCGGTGGGATAGTGATAATGCGGAGGGATAGTGGGTAACACAGTGGGATAATGGGTAAGGCGGTGGGATAGTGTGGAACATGGTGGGATAGTGGGTAACGCAGTGGGATAGTGGGTAACACGGTGGGATAGTAGGTAACGCAGTGGGATAGTGGATAATGCAGTGGGATAGTGGGTAATGCGGTGGGATAGTGGGTAATGCGGTGGGATAGTGGGTAACATGGTGGGATAGTGGGTAACGTGGTGGGATAGCGGGTATCGCGGTGGGATAGTGGGAAACGCGGTGTGTTAGTGGGCAATGCGGTGGGATAGTGATAATGCGGAGGGATAGTGGGTAACACAGTGGGATAGTGAGTAAGGCGGTGGGATAGTGTGGAACATGGTGGGATAGTGGGTAACATGGTGGGATAGTGGGTAACGCGGTGGGATAGTAGGTAACACGGTGGGATAGTGGGTAACGTGGTGGGATAGTAGGTAACACGGTGGGATAGTGGGTACCGTGGTGGGATAGTGGGCGACACGGTGGGTTAGTGGGTAACGTGGTGGGATAGCGGGTATCGCGGTGGGATAGTGGGTATCGCGGTGGGATAGTGGGTAATGCGGTGCGATAGTGGGTAACGCGGTGAGATAGTGGGTAATGCAGTGGGATTATGGGTATCATGGTGGGATAATGGGTAATGTGATGGGATAGTGGGCAACACGGTGGGATAGTGGCTAACATGGTGGGATAAGGCTAACACTGTGGGATAGTGGGTAACACTGTGGGATAGTGGGTAACACGGTGGATTAGTGCGTAACGCGGTGGGATAGTGGGTAACATGGTGGGCTAGTGGGTAATGCGGTGGGATAGTAGGTAACGCGGTGGGATAGTAGGTAACGTGGTGGGATAGTAGGTAACGCAGTGGGATAGTGGATAATGCAGTGGGATAGTGGGTAACGCGGTGGGATAGTGGGTAACACGGTGGGATAGTGGGTAACACGGTAGGATAGTGGGTAACACGGTGGGATAGTGGTTAACGCGGCGGGACAGTGGGTAATACGGTGCGATAGTGGATAACGCGGTGCGATAGTGGGTAACACGGTGGGTTAGTGGGTAACGCAGCGGGACAGTGGGTAATACGGTGCGATAGTGGGTAACACGATGGGATTGTGGGTAACGTGGTGGGATAGTGGGTAATGCAGTGGGATAGTGGGTAACGCGTGGGATAGTGGGTAATGCGGTGGGATAGTGGGTACCGCGGGGGGATAGTGGGTAACGTGGTGGGATAGTGGGTAATGCGGTGGGATAGTGGGTACCGCGGGGGGATAGTGGGTAACGCGGTGGGATAGTGGGTAATGCGGTGGGATAGTGGGTAACGCGGTGGGATAGTGGGTAACGTGGTGGGATAGCTGATAATGCGGTGGGATAATGGGTAACACGGTGGGATAGTGGGTAACGCGGTGGGACAGTGGGTAACAGGGTGGGATAGTGGGTAACGCGGTGGGATAGTGGGTAACGCGGTGGGATAGTGGGTAACATGGTGGGATACTGGGTAACACGGTGGGATATTGGGTGCACGGTGGTATAGTGGGTAGCACGGTGGTATAGTGGATAACACGGTGGGATAGTGGGTCATACGGTGGGATAGTGGGTAATGCGGTGGGATAGTGGGTAACGCGTGGGATAATGGGTAACGCGGTGGGATAGTGGGTAATGCGGTGGGATAGTGGGTAATGCAGTGGGATAGTGGGTAACGCGGGGGGATAGTGGGTAACGCGGGGGGATAGTGGGTAACGCGGGGGGATAGTGGGTAATGCGGTGGGATAGTGGGTAACGCGGTCGGATAGTGGGTAACACGGTGGGATAGTTGGTAACACGGTGGGATAGTGGGTAACACGGTGGGCTAGTGGGTAATGCGGTGGGATAGTGGGTGCACGGTGGTATAGTGGGTAATACGGCGGGATAGTGGGTCATATGGTGGGATAGTGGGAAATACGGTGGAATAGTGGGTAACATGGTGGGATACTGGGTAACGCGGTGGGATAGCGGGTAACACGATGAGAGAGTGGGTCACGGTGGACTATCAGGTAACGTGGTGGGATTGTGGGTATCGCGGTGGGATAGTGCGTAATGTGGTGGGATAGTGGATAACACAGTGGCATAGTGGCTAACATGGTGGGATAGTGGCTAACACTGTGGGATAGTGGGGAACGTGGCAGGATTGTGGGTAATATGGTGTGATAGTGGGTAATGCGGTGGGATAGTGGGTAACGCAGTGGGATAGTGGGTAACACGGTGGGATAGTAGGTAACGCAGTGGGATAGTGGATAATGCAGTGGGATAGTGGGTAATGCGGTGGGATAGTGGGTAATGCGGTGGAACAGTGGGTAACATGGTGGGATAGTGGGTAACGTGGTGGGATAGCGGGTATCGCGGTGGGATAGTGGGAAACGCGGTATGTTAGTGGGTAATGCGGTGGGATAGTGATAATGCGGAGGGATAGTGGGTAACACAGTGGGATAATGGGTAAGGCGGTGGGATAGTGTGGAACATGGTGGGATAGTGGGTAACGCAGTGGGATAGTGGGTAACACGGTGGGATAGTAGGTAACGCAGTGGGATAGTGGATAATGCAGTGGGATAGTGGGTAATGCGGTGGGATAGTGGGTAATGCGGTGGGATAGTGGGTAACATGGTGGGATAGTGGGTAACGTGGTGGGATAGCGGGTATCGCGGTGGGATAGTGGGAAACGCGGTGTGTTAGTGGGCAATGCGGTGGGATAGTGATAATGCGGAGGGATAGTGGGTAACACAGTGGGATAGTGGGTAAGGCGGTGGGATAGTGTGGAACATGGTGGGATAGTGGGTAACATGGTGGGATAGTGGGTAACGCGGTGGGATAGTAGGTAACACGGTGGGATAGTGGGTAACGTGGTGGGATAGTAGGTAACACGGTGGGATAGTGGGTACCGTGGTGGGATAGTGGGCGACACGGTGGGTTAGTGGGTAACGTGGTGGGATAGCGGGTATCGCGGTGGGATAGTGGGTATCGCGGTGGGATAGTGGGTAATGCGGTGCGATAGTGGGTAACGCGGTGAGATAGTGGGTAATGCAGTGGGATTATGGGTATCATGGTGGGATAATGGGTAATGTGATGGGATAGTGGGCAACACGGTGGGATAGTGGCTAACATGGTGGGATAAGGCTAACACTGTGGGATAGTGGGTAACACTGTGGGATAGTGGGTAACACGGTGGATTAGTGCGTAACGCGGTGGGATAGTGGGTAACATGGTGGGCTAGTGGGTAATGCGGTGGGATAGTGGAAATACGGTGGGATAGTGGGTCATAAGGTGGGATAGTGGGAAATACGGTGGGATAATGGGAAATACAGTGGGATAGTGGGTAACATGGTGGGATACTGGGTAACGCGGTGGGATAGTGGGTAACACGGTGAGAGAGTGGGTAACACGGTGGGATAGTGGATAACACGGTGGGATAGTGGGTCATACGGTGGGATAGTGGGTAATGCGGTGGGTCAGCGGGTAATGCGGTGGGATAGTGGGTAACACGGTGGGATAGTGGGTCATACGGTGGGATAGTGGGTAATGCGGTGGGTCAGCGGGTAATGCGGTGGGATAGTGGCTAACATGGTGGGATAAGGCTAACACTGTGGGATAGTGGGTATCACTGTGGGATAGTGGGTAACACGGTGGATTAGTGCGTAACGCGGTGGGATAGTGGGTAACATGGTGGGCTAGTGGGTAAAGCGGTGGGATAGTGGAAATACGGTGGGATAGTGGGTCATAAGGTGGGATAGTGGGAAATACGGTGGGATAATGGGAAATACAGTGGGATAGTGGGTAACATGGTGGGATAGTGGGTAACGCGGTGGGATAGTGGGTAACACTGTGGGATAGTGGGGAACGTGGCAGGATTGTGGGTAATATGGTGTGATAGTGGGTAAGGCGGTGGGATAGTGTGGAACATGGTGGGATAGTGGCTAACACTGTGGGATAGTGGGGAACGTGGCAGGATTGTGGGTAATATGGTGTGATAGTGGGTAATGCGGTGGGATAGTGGGTAACGCAGTGGGATAGTGGGTAACGCAGTGGGATAGTGGGTAACACGGTGGGATAGTAGGTAACGCAGTGGGATAGTGGATAATGCAGTGGGATAGTGGGTAATGCGGTGGGATAGTGGGTAATGCGGTGGAACAGTGGGTAACATGGTGGGATAGTGGGTAACGTGGTGGGATAGCGGGTATCGCGGTGGGATTGTGGGAAACGCGGTGTGTTAGTGGGTAATGCGGTGGGATAGTGATAATGCGGAGGGATAGTGGGTAACACAGTGGGATAATGGGTAAGGCGGTGGGATAGTGTGGAACATGGTGGGATAGTGGGTAACGCAGTGGGATAGTGGGTAACACGGTGGGATAGTAGGTAACACAGTGGGATAGTGGATAATGCAGTGGGATAGTGGGTAATGCGGTGGGATAGTGGGTAATGCGGTGGGATAGTGAGTAACATGATGGGATAGTGGGTAACGTGGTGGGATAGCGGGTATCGCGGTGGGATAGTGGGAAACGCGGTGTGTTAGTGGGCAATGCGGTGGGATAGTGATAATGCGGAGGGATAGTGGGTAACACAGTGGGATAGTGGGTAAGGCGGTGGGATAGTGTGGAACATGGTGGGATAGTGGGTAACATGGTGGGATAGTGGGTAACGCGGTGGGATAGTAGGTAACACGGTGGGATAGTGGGTAACGTGGTGGGATAGTAGGTAACACGGTGGGATAGTGGGTACCGTGGTGGGATAGTGGGCGACACGGTGGGTTAGTGGGTAACGTGGTGGGATAGCGGGTATCGCGGTGGGATAGTGGGTATCGCGGTGGGATAGTGGGTAATGCGGTGCGATAGTGGGTAACGCGGTAGGATTGTGGGTATCGCGGTGGGATAGTGGGTAACACGGTGGGATATTGGATAACATGGTGGGATAATGGGTAACACGTTGGGATAGTGGGTAACACGGTGAGATAGTGGGTAACGCGGTGAGATAGTGGGTAACGCAGTGGGATTATGGGTATCATGGTGGGATAATGGGTAATGTGATGGGATAGTGGGCAACACGGTGGGATAGTGGCTAACATGGTGGGATAAGGCTAACACTGTGGGATAGTGGGTAACACTGTGGGATAGTGGATAACACGGTGGATTAGTGCGTAACGCGGTGGGATAGTGGGTAACATGGTGGGCTAGTGGGTAATGCGGTGGGATAGTGGAAATACGGTGGGATAGTGGGTAACAAGGTGGGTAAGTGGGAAATACGGTGGGATAATGGGAAATACAGTGGGATACTGGGTAACATGGTGGGATACTGGGTAACGCGGTGGGATAGTGGGTAACACGGTGAGAGAGTGGGTAACACGGTGGGATAGTGGATAACACGGTGGGATAGTGGGTCATACAGTGGGATAGTGGGTAATGCGGTGGGATAGTGGGTAACGCGTGGGATAATGGGTAACGCGGTGGGATAGTGGGTAACGCGGTAGAATAGTGGGTAATGCAGTGGGATAGTGGGTAACGCGGGGGGATAGTGGGTAATGCGGGGGGACTGTGGGGAACGCGGTGGGATAGTGGGTAACACGGTGGGATAGAGGGTAACACGGTGGGCTAGTGGGTAATGCGGTGGGATAGTGGGTGCACGGTGGTATAGTGGGTAACACGGCGGGATAGTGGGTCATATGGTGGGATAGTGGGAAATACGGTGGAATAGTGGGTAACATGGTGGACTATCAGGTAACGTGGTGGGATTGTGGGTATCGCGGTGGGATAGTGCGTAATGTGGTGGGATAGTGGATAACACAGTGGCATAGTGGCTAACATGGTGGGATAGTGGCTAACACTGTGGGATAGTGGGGAACGTGGCAGGATTGTGGGTAATATGGTATGATAGTGGGTAATGCGGTGGGATAATGGGTAACGCAGTGGGATAGTGGGTAACACGGTGGGATAGTAGGTAACGCAGGGGGATAGTAGATAATGCAGTGGGATAGTGGGTAATGCGGTGGGATAGTGGGTAATGCGGTGGAACAGTGGGTAACATGGTGGGATAGTGGGTAACGTGGTGGGATAGCGGGTATCGTGGTGGGATAGTGGGAAACGCGGTGTGTTAGTGGGTAATGCGGTGGGATAGTGATAATGCGGAGGGATAGTGGGTAACACAGTGGGATAGTGGGTAAGGCGGTGGGATAGTGTGGAACATGGTGGGATAGTGGGTAACACAGTGGGATAGTGGGTAACACGGTGGGATAGTAGGTAACGCAGTGGGATAGTGGATAATGCAGTGGGATAGTGGGTAATGCGGTGGGATAGTGGGTAATGCGGTGGGATAGTGGGTAACATGGTGGGATAGTGGGTAACGTGGTGGGATAGCGGGTATCGTGGTGGGATAGTGGGAAACGCGGTGTGTTAGTGGGTAATGCGGTGGGATAGTGATAATGCGGAGGGATAGTGGGTAACACAGTGGGATAGTGGGTAACGCGGTGGGATAGTAGGTAACACGGTGGGATAGTGGATAACGTGGTGGGATAGTAGGTAACACGGTGGGATAGTGGGTACCGTGGTGGGATAGTGGGCGACACGGTGGGTTAGTGGGTAACACGGTGGGATAGTGGGTAACGTGGTGGGATAGCGGGTATCGCGGTGGGATAGTGGGTATCGCGGTGGGATAGTGGGTAATGCGGTGCGATAGTGGGTAACGCGGTAGGATTGTGGGTATCACGGTGGGATAGTGCGTAACATGGTGGGATCGTGGGCACACGGTGGAATATTGGGTAACAGCGTGGGATAGTGGGTAACACGGTGGGATAATGGGGAACGCAATGCGATAGTGGTTAACGCAGTGGGATAGACGGAAACACGGTGGGATAGTGGGTAACACGGTGGGATATTGGATAACATGGTGGGATAATGGGTAACACGTTGGGATAGTGGGTAACACGGTGAGATAGTGGGTAACACGGTGAGATTGTGGGTAACGCAGTGGGATTATGGGTATCATGGTGGGATAATGGGTAATGTGATGGGATAGTGGGCAACACGGTGGGATAGTGGCTAACATGGTGGGATAAGGCTAACACTGTGGGATAGTGGGTAACACTGTGGGATAGTGGATAACACGGTGGATTAGTGCGTAACGCGGTGGGATAGTGGGTAACATGGTGGGCTAGTAGGTAATGCGGTGGGATAGTGGAAATACGGTGGGATAGTGGGTAACATGGTGGGATACTGGGTGACGCGGTGGGATAGTGGGTAACAAGGTGTGATAGTGGGTGCACGGTGGTATAGTGGGTAACATGGTGGGATAGTGGGTCATAAGGTGGGATAGTGGGAAATACGGTGGGATAATGGGAAATACAGTGGGATAGTGGGTAACATGGTGGGATACTGGGTAACGCGGTGGGATAGTGGGTAACACGGTGAGAGAGTGGGTAACACTGTGGGATAGTGGGTAACGCAGTGGGATGATGGATAATGCGGTGGGATAGTGGGTAACGCGATGGGATAGTGGGTAATGCGGTGGAACAGTGGGTAATGCGGTGGGATAGTGGGTAACATGGTGGGATAGTGGGTACCACGGTGGGATAGCGGGTAATGCGGTGGGATAGTGATAATGCGGAGGGATAGTGGGTAACACAGTGGGATAGTGGGTAATGCTGTGGGATAGTGGGGAACATGGTGGGATAGTGGGTAAGATGGTGGGATAGTGGGTAACGCGGTGGGATAGTAGGTAACATGGTGGGATAGTGGGTAACCTGGTGGGATAGTAGGTAACACGGTGAGATAGTGGGTAACGCAGTGGGATTGTGGGTATCATGGTGGGATAATGGGTAATGTGATGGGATAGTGGGCAACACGGTGGGATAGTGGCTAACATGGTGGGATAGGGCTAACACTGTGGGATAGTGGGTAACACTGTGGGATAGTGGGTAACACGGTGGGATAGTGGGTAACACAGTGGGATAGTGGGTAATGCGGTGGGATAGTGGGTAACGCGGGGGGACTGTGGGGAACGCGGTGGGATAGTGGGAAATACGGTGGGATAGTTGGTAACGCGGTGGGATAGTTGGTAACACGGTGGGCTAGTGGGTAACACGGTGGGATAGTGGGTGCACGGTGGTATAGTGGGTCATACGGTGGGATAGTGGGAAATACGGTGGAATAGTGGGTAACATGGTGGGATACTGGGTAATGCGGTGGGATAGTGGGTAACACGATGAGAGAGTGGGTAACACGGCGGACTATCAGGTAACGCGGTGGGATTGTGGGTATCGCGGTGGGATAGTGCGTAATGTGGTGGGATAGTGCGTAATGTGGTGGGATAGTGGATAACACAGTGGCATAGTGGCTAACATGGTGGGATAGTGGGGAACATGGCAGGATTGTGGGTAATATGGTGTGATAGTGGGTAATGCAGTGGGATAGTGGATAATGCAGTGGGATAGTGGGTAATGCGATGGGATAGTGATAATGCGGAGGGATAGTGGGTAACACAGTGGGATAGTGGGTAATGCGGTGGGATAGTGGGGAACATGGTGAGATAGTGGGTAACATGGTGGGATAGTGGGTAACGCGGTGGGATAGTAGGTAACACGGTGGGATAGTGGGTAACGTGCTGGGATAGTGGGTAACACGGTGGGATAGTGGGTACCGTGGTGGGATAGTGGGTAACACGGTGAAAGAGTGGGTAACACTGTGGACTATCAGGTAACGCAGTGGGATTGTGGGTATCGCGGTGGGATAGTGGGTAATGTGGTGGGATAGTGGATAACACAGTGGGATAGTGGCTAACATGGTGGGATAGTGGCTAACACTGTGGGATAGTGGGTTGATTAGTGTCTAATGCGGTGGGATAGTGGGTAATGTGGTGGGATAGTGGGTACTGCGGGGGGATAGTGGGTAACACGGTGGATTAGTGGGTAACGCGGTGGGATAGTGGGTATCACAGTGGGATAGTGGGTAACGTGGCGGGATTGTGGGTAATACGGTGTGATAGTGGGTAACGCAGTGGGATAGTGGGTAACACGGTGGGATAGTGGGTAACACGGTGAGATAGTGAGTAACGCAGTGGGATAGTAGGTAACGCAGTGGGATAGTGGATAATGCAGTGGGATAGTGGGTAACGCGGTAGGATAGTGGGTAATGCGGTGGAACAGTGGGTAATGCGGTGGAACAGTGGGTAATGCGGTGGGATAGCGGGTACCACCGTGGGATAGTGGGTACCACAGTGGGATAGTGGGTAACGCGGTGGGATAGTGATAATGCGGTGGGATAGTGGGTACCATGGTGGGATAGTGGGTACCATGGTGGGATAGTGGGTAACGCGATGGGATAGTAGGTAACACGGTGGGATAGTGGGTAACATGGTGGGATAGTAGGTAACACGGTGGGATAGTGGGTAACGCGATGGGATAGTAGGTAACATGGTGGGATAGTAGGTAACACGGTGGGATAGTGGGTACCATGGTGGGATAGTGGGCGATACGGTGGGTTAGTGGGCAACACGGTGGGATAGTGGGTAACGTGGTGGGATAGCGGTTATTGCGGTGGGATAGTGGGAAACGCGGTGTAATAATGGGTAACGCGGTGCGATAGTGGGTAACGCGGTGCGATAGTGGTTAACGCGGTGGGATAGTGGGTAACGCAGTGCGATAGTGGATAACACGGTGGGATAGTGGGTAACACGGTGGGATAGTGGGGAACGCAATGCGATAGTGGAGAACGCAATGCGATAGTGGGTAACATGGTGCGATAGAGGGTAACACGGTGGGATAGTGGGTAACGCGGTGGGATAGTGGGTAATGCGGTGGAACAGTGGGTAATGCGGTGGAACAGTGGGTAATGCGGTGGGATAGCGGGTACCACCGTGGGATAGTGGGTACCACAGTGGGATAGTGGGTAACGCGGTGGGATAGTGATAATGCGGTGGGATAGTGGGTACCATGGTGGGATAGTGGGTACCATGGTGGGATAGTGGGTAACGCGATGGGATAGTAGGTAACACGGTGGGATAGTGGGTAACATGGTGGGATAGTAGGTAACACGGTGGGATAGTGGGTAACGCGATGGGATAGTAGGTAACACGGTGGGATAGTGGGTAACATGGTGGGATAGTAGGTAACACGGTGGGATAGTGGGTACCATGGTGGGATAGTGGGCGATACGGTGGGTTAGTGGGCAACACGGTGGGATAGTGGGTAACGTGGTGGGATAGCGGTTATTGCGGTGGGATAGTGGGAAACGCGGTGTAATAATGGGTAACGCGGTGCGATAGTGGGTAACGCGGTGCGATAGTGGTTAACGCGGTGGGATAGTGGGTAACGCAGTGCGATAGTGGATAACACGGTGGGATAGTGGGTAACACGGTGGGATAGTGGGGAACGCAATGCGATAGTGGGTAACATGGTGCGATAGAGGGTAACACGGTGGGATAGTGGGTAACGCGGTGGGAAAGTGGCTAACGCGGTGCGATAGTGGGGAATGCAGTGCGATAGTGGGTATCGCGGTGGGATAGTGGGTAACGCAATGCGATAGTGGGTAACGCGGTGGGATAGTGGGTAACGCGGTGGGATAGAGGGTAACGCGGTGGGATAGTGGTTAACGCGGTGGGATAGTGGGTAACGCAGTGCGATAGTGGATAACACGGTGGGATAGTTGGTACCGCGGTGCGATAGTGGGCGCACGGTGGAATATTGCGTAACATGGTGGGATAGTGGGCACACGGTGGAATATTGGGTAACACAGTGGGATAGTGGGTATTGCGGCGGGATAGTGGGCACACGGTGGGATAGTGGGTATCGCGGTGGGATAGTGGGTAACGCGGTGGGATAGTGGGTAACGTGGTGGGATAGTGGGTAACGTGGTGGGATAGTGGGCACACGGTGGAAAAATGGGTATCGCGGTGGGATAGTGGGTCACACGGTGGGATAGTGGGTAACACGATGGGACAGTGGGTAACACGATGGGATAGTGGGTAACGCGGTGGGACAGTGGGTAACGCGGTGGGACAGTGGGTAACACAGTGGGACAGTGGGTAACGCAGTGGGATAGTGGGCGCACGGTGGGATAGTGGGTAACACGGTGGGCTAGTGGGTAACATGGTGGGATAGTGGGTATCGCGATGGGATAGTGGGTATCGCGATGGGATAGTGGGAAACGCGGTGTGATAGTGGGAAACGCGGTGCGATAGTGGGTAACGCGTTGGGACAGTGGGTAACGCGGTGGGACAGTGGGTAACGCAGTGGGACAGTGGATAATGCAGTGGGATAGTGGGTAACACGGTAGGATAGTGGGCGCACCGTGGGATAGTGGGTAACACGGTGGGATAGTGGGTAACGCGGAGGGACAGTGGGTAACGCAGTGGGACAATGGATAATGCAGTGGGATAGTGGGTAACACGGTGGGCTAGTGGGCAACGTGGTGGGATCGTGGGTATCGCGATGGGATAGTGGGAAACGCGGTGTGATAGTGGGTAATGCGGTGGGACAGTGGATAATGCGGAGGGACAGTGGGTATCGCGGTGGGATAGCGGTAACATGGTGGGATAGTGGGTACCACAGTGGGATAGTGTGTAACACGGTGGGATAGTGGGTAACACGATGGGATTGTGGGTAACGCGGTGGGCTAGTCGGAGAGTGGGTAATGCGGTGTGATAGTGGGTAACACAGAGGGATAGTGGGTAATACAGTGGGATAGTGGGTAACACGGTGGCATAATAGGGAACATGGTGGGATAGCGGGTAAAGTGATGGTATAGTGGGTAACGCGGTGGGATAGTAGGTAACAGGGTGAGATAGTGGGTAACGTGGTGGGATAGTAGGTAACACAGTGGATAGTGGGTACCATGGTGGGATAGTGGGCAACACGGTGGGTTAGTGGGAAAAACGGTGGGATAGTGGGTAACGTGGTGGGATAGCGGGTATCGCGGTGAGATAGTGGGTAACACGGTGAGATAGTGGGTAACACGATGGGATAGTGGGTAACATGATGGGATAGTGGGTAACACGATGGGATAGTGGGTAACGCAGTGGAATAGTGGGTAACGTGGTGGGATAGTGGGTAACACGGTGGGATAGTGGGTAACACGGTGGGATAGTGGGTAACACAGTGAGATAGTGGGTAACACGATGGGATAGTGGGTAACACGATGGGATAGTGGGTACGACGGTGGGATAGTGGGTAACACGGTGGGATAGTGTGTAACACGGTGGGATAGTGGGCAACACGGTGCGATAGTGGGCAACATGGTGCGATAGTGGGTAACACGGTGCGATAGTGGGTAATGCGGTGGGACAGTGGGTAACGCGGTGGGACAGTGGGTAACGCGGAGGGACAGTGGGTAACGCGGAGGGACAGTGGGTAACGCAGTGGGACAGTGGATAACGCGGTGGGAGTGTGGGTAACGCGGTGGGACAGTGGGTAACACGGTGGGATAGTGGGTAACACGTTAGGATAGTGGGCGCACGGTGGGATAGTGGGTAACACGATGGGATAGTGGTTAATGCGGTGGGATAATGGGTAACGCGGTGGGATAGTGGGTAACGCGGTGGGATAGTGGGTAACACAGTGAGATAGTGGGTAACACGATGTGATAGTGGGTAACAAAATGGGATAGTGGGTAACACGGTGGGATAATGGGTAACACGATGGGATTGTGGGTAACACGGTGGCATAGTGGGGAACATGGTGGGATAGTGGGTACCATGGTGGCATAGTGGGCAACATGGTGGGTTAGTGGGTAAAACGGTGGGATAGTGGGTAACACGGTGGGCTAGTGGGTAACGTGGTGGGATCGTGGGTATCGCGATGGGATAGTGGGAAACGCGATGTGATAGTGGGTAATGCAGTGGGACAGTGGATAATGCGGAGGGACAGTGGGTATCGCGGTGGGATAGCGGTAACATGGTGGGATAGTGGGTACCACAGTGGGATAGTGTGTAACACGATGGGATTGTGGGTAACGCGGTGGGCTAGTCGGAGAGTGGGTAATGCGGTGTGACAGTGGGTAACACAGTGGGATAGTGGGTAATACGGTGGGATAGTGGGTAACACGGTGGCATAGTAGGGAACATGGTGGGATAGCGGGTAAAGTGATGGTATAGTGGGTAACGCGGTGGGATAGTAGGTAACACGGTGGGATAATGGGTAACAGTGAGATAGTGGGTAACACGGTGGGATAGTGGGTAACACGATGGGATAGTGGGTAACGCAGTGGAATAGTGGGTAACGTGGTGGGATAGTGGGTAACACGGTGGGATAGTGGGTAACACGGTGGGATAGTGGGTAACATGGTGGGCTAGTGGGTAATGCGGTGGGATAGTGGAAATACGGTGGGATAGTGGGTAACATGGTGGGATACTGGGTGACGCGGTGGGATAGTGGGTAACAAGGTGTGATAGTGGGTGCACGGTGGTATAGTGGGTAACATGGTGGGATAGTGGGTCATAAGGTGGGATAGTGGGAAATACGGTGGGATAATGGGAAATACAGTGGGATAGTGGGTAACATGGTGGGATACTGGGTAACGCGGTGGGATAGTGGGTAACACGGTGAGAGAGTGGGTAACACTGTGGGATAGTGGGTAATGCAGTGGGATAGTGGGTAACGCAGTGGGATGATGGATAATGCGGTGGGATAGTGGGTAACACGGTGGGATAGTGGGTAACACGATGGGATAGTGGGTAACACGATGGGATAGTGGGTAACACGGTGGGATAGTGTGTAACACGGTGGGATAGTGTGTAACACGGTGCGATAGTGGGCAACACGGTGCGATAGTGGGCAACATGGTGCGATAGTGGGTAACACGGTGCGATAGTGGGTAACACAGTGAGATAGTGGGTAACACGATGGGATAGTGGGTAACACGGCGCGATAGTGGGTAACGCGGTGGGACAGTGGGTAACGCGGTGGGACAGTGGGTAACGCAGTGGGACAGTGGATAACGCGGTGGGAGTGTGGGTATTACGGTGGGATAGTGGGTAACACGTTAGGATAGTGGGCGCACGGTGGGATAGTGGGTAACACGATGGGATAGTGGCTAATGCGGTGGATAGTGGGTAACGCGGTGGGATAGTGGGTAACGCGGTGGGATAGTGGGTAACGCGGTGGGATAGTGGGTAACACAGTGAGATAGTGGGTAACACGATGGGATAGTGGGTAACACAATGGGATAGTGGGTAACACAATGGGATAGTGGGTAACGGTGCGATAGTGGGTAACACGGTGCGATAGTGGGTAACACGGTGGGATAGTGGGTAACATGGTGGGCTAGTGGGTAATGCGGTGGGATAGTGGAAATACGGTGGGATAGTGGGTAACATGGTGGGATACTGGGTGACGCGGTGGGATAGTGGGTAACAAGGTGTGATAGTGGGTGCACGGTGGTATAGTGGGTAACATGGTGGGATAGTGGGTCATAAGGTGGGATAGTGGGAAATACGGTGGGATAATGGGAAATACAGTGGGATAGTGGGTAACATGGTGGGATACTGGGTAACGCGGTGGGATAGTGGGTAACACGGTGAGAGAGTGGGTAACACTGTGGGATAGTGGGTAATGCAGTGGGATAGTGGGTAACGCAGTGGGATGATGGATAATGCGGTGGGATAGTGGGTAACGCGATGGGATAGTGGGTAATGCGGTGGAACAGTGGGTAATGCGGTGGGATAGTGGGTAACATGGTGGGATAGTGGGTACCACGGTGGGATAGCGGGTAATGCGGTGGGATAGTGATAATGCGGAGGGATAGTGGGTAACACAGTGGGATAGTGGGTAATGCTGTGGGATAGTGGGGAACATGGTGGGATAGTGGGTAAGATGGTGGGATAGTGGGTAACGCGGTGGGATAGTAGGTAACATGGTGGGATAGTGGGTAACCTGGTGGGATAGTAGGTAACACGGTGAGATAGTGGGTAACGCAGTGGGATTGTGGGTATCATGGTGGGATAATGGGTAATGTGATGGGATAGTGGGCAACACGGTGGGATAGTGGCTAACATGGTGGGATAGGGCTAACACTGTGGGATAGTGGGTAACACTGTGGGATAGTGGGTAACACGGTGGGATAGTGGGTAACACAGTGGGATAGTGGGTAATGCGGTGGGATAGTGGGTAACGCGGGGGGACTGTGGGGAACGCGGTGGGATAGTGGGAAATACGGTGGGATAGTTGGTAACGCGGTGGGATAGTGGGTAACACGGTGGGCTAGTGGGTAACACGGTGGGATAGTGGGTGCACGGTGGTATAGTGGGTCATACGGTGGGATAGTGGGAAATACGGTGGAATAGTGGGTAACATGGTGGGATACTGGGTAATGCGGTGGGATAGTGGGTAACACGATGAGAGAGTGGGTAACACGGCGGACTATCAGGTAACGCGGTGGGATTGTGGGTATCGCGGTGGGATAGTGCGTAATGTGGTGGGATAGTGCGTAATGTGGTGGGATAGTGGATAACACAGTGGCATAGTGGCTAACATGGTGGGATAGTGGGGAACATGGCAGGATTGTGGGTAATATGGTGTGATAGTGGGTAACGCAGTGGGATAGTGGATAATGCAGTGGGATAGTGGGTAATGCGATGGGATAGTGATAATGCGGAGGGATAGTGGGTAACACAGTGGGATAGTGGGTAATGCGGTGGGATAGTGGGGAACATGGTGAGATAGTGGGTAACATGGTGGGATAGTGGGTAACGCGGTGGGATAGTAGGTAACACGGTGGGATAGTGGGTAACGTGCTGGGATAGTGGGTAACACGGTGGGATAGTGGGTACCGTGGTGGGATAGTGGGTAACACGGTGAAAGAGTGGGTAACACTATGGACTATCAGGTAACGCAGTGGGATTGTGGGTATCGCGGTGGGATAGTGGGTAATGTGGTGGGATAGTGGATAACACAGTGGGATAGTGGCTAACATGGTGGGATAGTGGCTAACACTGTGGGATAGTGGGTTGATTAGTGTCTAATGCGGTGGGATAGTGGGTAATGTGGTGGGATAGTGGGTACTGCGGGGGGATAGTGGGTAACACGGTGGATTAGTGGGTAACGCGGTGGGATAGTGGGTATGACGGTGGGATAGTGGGTAACGTGGCGGGATTGTGGGTAATACGGTGTGATAGTGGGTAACACGGTGGGATAGTGGGTAACGCAGTGGGATAGTGGGTAACACGGTGGGATAGTGGGTAACACAGTGAGATAGTGAGTAACGCAGTGGGATAGTAGGTAACGCAGTGGGATAGTGGATAATGCAGTGGGATAGTGGGTAACGCGGTAGGATAGTGGGTAATGCGGTGGAACAGTGGGTAATGCGGTGGAACAGTGGGTAATGCGGTGGGATAGCGGGTACCACCGTGGGATAGTGGGTACCACAGTGGGATAGTGGGTAACGCGGTGGGATAGTGATAATGCGGTGGGATAGTGGGTACCATGGTGGGATAGTGGGTACCATGGTGGGATAGTGGGTAACGCGATGGGATAGTAGGTAACACGGTGGGATAGTGGGTAACATGGTGGGATAGTGGGTAATGCGGTGGGATAGTGGGGAACATGGTGAGATAGTGGGTAACATGGTGGGATAGTGGGTAACGCGGTGGGATAGTAGGTAACACGGTGGGATAGTGGGTAACGTGCTGGGATAGTGGGTAACACGGTGGGATAGTGGGTACCGTGGTGGGATAGTGGGTAACACGGTGAAAGAGTGGGTAACACTATGGACTATCAGGTAACGCAGTGGGATTGTGGGTATCGCGGTGGGATAGTGGGTAATTTGGTGGGATAGTGGATAACACAGTGGGATAGTGGCTAACATGGTGGGATAGTGGCTAACACTGTGGGATAGTGGGTTGATTAGTGTCTAATGCGGTGGGATAGTGGGTAATGTGGTGGGATAGTGGGTACTGCGGGGGGATAGTGGGTAACACGGTGGATTAGTGGGTAACGCGGTGGGATAGTGGGTATCACGGTGGGATAGTGGGTAACGTGGCGGGATTGTGGGTAATACGGTGTGATAGTGGGTAACACGGTGGGATAGTGGGTAACGCAGTGGGATAGTGGGTAACACGGTGGGATAGTGGGTAACACGGTGAGATAGTGAGTAACGCAGTGGGATAGTAGGTAACGCAGTGGGATAGTGGATAATGCAGTGGGATAGTGGGTAACGCGGTAGGATAGTGGGTAATGCGGTGGAACAGTGGGTAATGCGGTGGAACAGTGGGTAATGCGGTGGAACAGTGGGTAATGCGGTGGGATAGCGGGTACCACCGTGGGATAGTGGGTACCACAGTGGGATAGTGGGTAACGCGGTGGGATAGTGATAATGCGGTGGGATAGTGGGTACCATGGTGGGATAGTGGGTACCATGGTGGGATAGTGGGTAACGCGATGGGATAGTAGGTAACACGGTGGGATAGTGGGTAACATGGTGGGATAGTAGGTAACACGGTGGGATAGTGGGTAACGCGATGAGATAGTAGGTAACACGGTGGGATAGTAGGTAACACGGTGGGATAGTGGGTACCATGGTGGGATAGTGGGTAACACGTTAGGATAGTGGGCGCACGGTGGGATAGTGGGTAACACGATGGGATAGTGGCTAATGCGGTGGATAGTGGGTAACGCGGTGGGATAGTGGGTAACGCGGTGGGATAGTGGGTAACGCGGTGGGATAGTGGGTAACACAGTGAGATAGTGGGTAACACGATGGGATAGTGGGTAACACAATGGGATAGTGGGTAACACGGTGCGATAGTGGGTAACACGGTGCGATAGTGGGTAACACGGTGGGATAGTGGGTAACATGGTGGGCTAGTGGGTAATGCGGTGGGATAGTGGAAATACGGTGGGATAGTGGGTAACATGGTGGGATACTGGGTGACGCGGTGGGATAGTGGGTAACAAGGTGTGATAGTGGGT
Source organism: Chiloscyllium plagiosum (assembly GCF_037043375.1). Taxonomy (NCBI): domain Eukaryota; kingdom Metazoa; phylum Chordata; class Chondrichthyes; order Orectolobiformes; family Hemiscylliidae; genus Chiloscyllium; species Chiloscyllium plagiosum. The sequence continues at coordinate 27,981,852 of NW_028270145.1, forward strand.
GCACGGTGGTATAGTGGGTAACATGGTGGGATAGTGGGTCATAAGGTGGGATAGTGAGAAATACGGTGGGATAATGGGAAATACAGTGGGATAGTGGGTAACATGGTGGGATACTGGGTAACGCGGTGGGATAGTGGGTAACACGGTGAGAGAGTGGGTAACACTGTGGGATAGTGGGTAACGCAGTGGGATGATGGATAATGCGGTGGGATAGTGGGTAACGCGATGGGATAGTGGGTAATGCGGTGGAACAGTGGGTAATGCGGTGGGATAGTGGGTAACATGGTGGGATAGTGGGTACCACGGTGGGATAGCGGGTAATGCGGTGGGATAGTGATAATGCGGAGGGATAGTGGGTAACACAGTGGGATAGTGGGTAATGCTGTGGGATAGTGGGGAACATGGTGGGATAGTGGGTAAGATGGTGGGATAGTGGGTAACGCGGTGGGATAGTAGGTAACATGGTGGGATAGTGGGTAACCTGGTGGGATAGTAGGTAACACGGTGAGATAGTGGGTAACGCAGTGGGATTGTGGGTATCATGGTGGGATAATGGGTAATGTGATGGGATAGTGGGCAACACGGTGGGATAGTGGCTAACATGGTGGGATAGGGCTAACACTGTGGGATAGTGGGTAACACTGTGGGATAGTGGGTAACACGGTGGGATAGTGGGTAACACAGTGGGATAGTGGGTAATGCGGTGGGATAGTGGGTAACGCGGGGGGACTGTGGGGAACGCGGTGGGATAGTGGGAAATACGGTGGGATATTTGGTAACGCGGTGGGATAGTTGGTAACACGGTGGGCTAGTGGGTAACACGGTGGGATAGTGGGTGCACGGTGGTATAGTGGGTCATACGGTGGGATAGTGGGAAATACGGTGGAATAGTGGGTAACATGGTGGGATACTGGGTAATGCGGTGGGATAGTGGGTAACACGATGAGAGAGTGGGTAACACGGCGGACTATCAGGTAACGCGGTGGGATTGTGGGTATCGCGGTGGGATAGTGCGTAATGTGGTGGGATAGTGCGTAATGTGGTGGGATAGTGGATAACACAGTGGCATAGTGGCTAACATGGTGGGATAGTGGGGAACATGGCAGGATTGTGGGTAATATGGTGTGATAGTGGGTAACGCAGTGGGATAGTGGATAATGCAGTGGGATAGTGGGTAATGCGATGGGATAGTGATAATGCGGAGGGATAGTGGGTAACACAGTGGGATAGTGGGTAATGCGGTGGGATAGTGGGGAACATGGTGAGATAGTGGGTAACATGGTGGGATAGTGGGTAACGCGGTGGGATAGTAGGTAACACGGTGGGATAGTGGGTAACGTGCTGGGATAGTGGGTAACACGGTGGGATAGTGGGTACCGTGGTGGGATAGTGGGTAACACGGTGAAAGAGTGGGTAACACTATGGACTATCAGGTAACGCAGTGGGATTGTGGGTATCGCGGTGGGATAGTGGGTAATGTGGTGGGATAGTGGATAACACAGTGGGATAGTGGCTAACATGGTGGGATAGTGGCTAACACTGTGGGATAGTGGGTTGATTAGTGTCTAATGCGGTGGGATAGTGGGTAATGTGGTGGGATAGTGGGTACTGCGGGGGGATAGTGGGTAACACGGTGGATTAGTGGGTAACGCGGTGGGATAGTGGGTATCACGGTGGGATAGTGGGTAACGTGGCGGGATTGTGGGTAATACGGTGTGATAGTGGGTAACACGGTGGGATAGTGGGTAACGCAGTGGGATAGTGGGTAACACGGTGGGATAGTGGGTAACACGGTGAGATAGTGAGTAACGCAGTGGGATAGTAGGTAACGCAGTGGGATAGTGGATAATGCAGTGGGATAGTGGGTAACGCGGTAGGATAGTGGGTAATGCGGTGGAACAGTGGGTAATGCGTGGAACAGTGGGTAATGCGGTGGGATAGCGGGTACCACCGTGGGATAGTGGGTACCACAGTGGGATAGTGGGTAACGCGGTGGGATAGTGATAATGCGGTGGGATAGTGGGTACCATGGTGGGATAGTGGGTACCATGGTGGGATAGTGGGTAACGCGATGGGATAGTAGGTAACACGGTGGGATAGTGGGTAACATGGTGGGATAGTAGGTAACACGGTGGGATAGTGGGTAACGCGATGGGATAGTAGGTACCACGGTGGGATAGTGGGTAACATGGTGGGATAGTAGGTAACACGGTGGGATAGTGGGTACCATGGTGGGATAGTGGGCGATACGGTGGGTTAGTGGGCAACACGGTGGGATAGTGGGTAACGTGGTGGGATAGCGGTTATTGCGGTGGGATAGTGGGAAACGCGGTGTAATAATGGGTAACGCGGTGCGATAGTGGGTAACGCGGTGCGATAGTGGTTAACGCGGTGGGATAGTGGGTAACGCAGTGCGATAGTGGATAACACGGTGGGATAGTGGGTAACACGGTGGGATAGTGGGGAACGCAATGCGATAGTGGAGAACGCAATGCGATAGTGGGTAACATGGTGCGATAGAGGGTAACACGGTGGGATAGTGGGTAACGCGGTGGGAAAGTGGCTAACGCGGTGCGATAGTGGGGAATGCAGTGCGATAGTGGGTATCGCGGTGGGATAGTGGGTAACGCAATGCGATAGTGGGTAACGCGGTGGGATAGTGGGTAACGCGGTGGGATAGAGGGTAACGCGGTGGGATAGTGGTTAACGCAGTGCGATAGTGGATAACACGGTGGGATAGTTGGTACCGCGGTGCGATAGTGGGCGCACGGTGGAATATTGCGTAACATGGTGGGATAGTGGGCACACGGTGGAATATTGGGTAACACAGTGGGATAGTGGGTAATGCGGCGGGATAGTGGGCACACGGTGGGATAGTGGGTATCGCGGTGGGATAGTGGGTAACGCGGTGGGATAGTGGGTAACGTGGTGGGATAGTGGGCACACGGTGGAAAAATGGGTATCGCGGTGGGATAGTGGGTCACACGGTGGGATAGTGGGTAACACGATGGGACAGTGGGTAACACGATGGGATAGTGGGTAACGCGGTGGGACAGTGGGTAACGCGGTGGGACAGTGGGTAACACAGTGGGACAGTGGGTAACGCAGTGGGATAGTGGGCGCACGGTGGGATAGTGGGTAACACGGTGGGCTAGTGGGTAACATGGTGGGATAGTGGGTATCGCGATGGGATAGTGGGTATCGCGATGGGATAGTGGGAAACGCGGTGTGATAGTGGGAAACGCGGTGCGATAGTGGGTAACGCGGTGGGACAGTGGGTAACGCGGTGGGACAGTGGGTAACGCAGTGGGACAGTGGATAATGCAGTGGGATAGTGGGTAACACGGTAGGATAGTGGGCGCACCGTGGGATAGTGGGTAACACGGTGGGATAGTGGGTAACGCGGAGGGACAGTGGGTAACGCAGTGGGACAATGGATAATGCAGTGGGATAGTGGGTAACACGGTGGGCTAGTGGGCAACGTGGTGGGATCGTGGGTATCGCGATGAGATAGTGGGAAACGCGGTGTGATAGTGGGTAATGCGGTGGGACAGTGGATAATGCGGAGGGACAGTGGGTATCGCGGTGGGATAGCGGTAACATGGTGGGATAGTGGGTACCACAGTGGGATATTGTGTAACACGGTGGGATAGTGGGTAACACGATGGGATTGTGGGTAACGCGGTGGGCTAGTCGGAGAGTGGGTAATGCGGTGTGATAGTGGGTAACACAGAGGGATAGTGGGTAATACAGTGGGATAGTGGGTAACACGGTGGCATAGTAGGGAACATGGTGGGATAGCGGGTAAAGTGATGGTATAGTGGGTAACGCGGTGGGATAGTAGGTAACAGGGTGAGATAGTGGGTAACGTGGTGGGATAGTAGGTAACACAGTGGATAGTGGGTACCATGGTGGGATAGTGGGCAACACGGTGGGTTAGTGGGTAAAACGGTGGGATAGTGGGTAACGTGGTGGGATAGCGGGTATCGCGGTGAGATAGTGGGTAACACGGTGAGATAGTGGGTAACACGATGGGATAGTGGGTAACATGATGGGATAGTGGGTAACACGATGGGATAGTGGGTAACGCAGTGGAATAGTGGGTAACGTGGTGGGATAGTGGGTAACACGATGGGATAGTGGGTAACGCAGTGGAATAGTGGGTAACGTGGTGGGATAGTGGGTAACACGGTGGGATAGTGGGTAACACGGTGGGATAGTGGGTAACACAGTGAGATAGTGGGTAACACGATGGGATAGTGGGTAACACGATGGGATAGTGGGTAACATGATAGGATAGTGGGTACGACGGTGGGATAGTGGGTAACACGATGGGATAGTGGGTAACACGGTGGGATAGTGTGTAACACGGTGGGATAGTGGGCAACACGGTGCGATAGTGGGCAACATGGTGCGATAGTGGGTAACACGGTGCGATAGTGGGTAATGCGGTGGGACAGTGGGTAACGCGGTGGGACAGTGGGTAACGCGGAGGGACAGTGGGTAACGCGGAGGGACAGTGGGTAACGCAGTGGGACAGTGGATAACGCGGTGGGAGTGTGGGTAACGCGGTGGGACAGTGGGTAACACGGTGGGATAGTGGGTAACACGTTAGGATAGTGGGCGCACGGTGGGATAGTGGGTAACACGATGGGATAGTGGTTAATGCGGTGGGATAATGGGTAACGCGGTGGGATAGTGGGTAACGCGGTGGGATAGTGGGTAACACAGTGAGATAGTGGGTAACACGATGTGATAGTGGGTAACAAAATGGGATAGTGGGTAACACGGTGGGATAATGGGTAACACGATGGGATTGTGGGTAACACGGTGGCATAGTGGGGAACATGGTGGGATAGTGGGTACCATGGTGGCATAGTGGGCAACATGGTGGGTTAGTGGGTAAAACGGTGGGATAGTGGGTAACACGGTGGGCTAGTGGGTAACGTGGTGGGATCGTGGGTATCGCGATGGGATAGTGGGAAACGCGATGTGATAGTGGGTAATGCAGTGGGACAGTGGATAATGCGGAGGGACAGTGGGTATCGCGGTGGGATAGCGGTAACATGGTGGGATAGTGGGTACCACAGTGGGATAGTGTGTAACACGGTGGGATAGTGGGTAACACGATGGGATTGTGGGTAACGCGGTGGGCTAGTCGGAGAGTGGGTAATGCGGTGTGACAGTGGGTAACACAGTGGGATAGTGGGTAATACGGTGGGATAGTGGGTAACACGGTGGCATAGTAGGGAACATGGTGGGATAGCGGGTAAAGTGATGGTATAGTGGGTAACGCGGTGGGATAGTAGGTAACACGGTGGGATAATGGGTAACAGTGAGATAGTGGGTAACACGGTGGGATAGTGGGTAACACGATGGGATAGTGGGTAACGCAGTGGAATAGTGGGTAACGTGGTGGGATAGTGGGTAACGTGGTGGGATAGTGGGTAACACGATGGGATAGTGGGTAACACGATGGGATAGTGGGTAACACGATGGGATAGTGGGTAACACGGTGGGATAGTGTGTAACACGGTGCGATAGTGGGCAACACGGTGCGATAGTGGGCAACATGGTGCGATAGTGGGTAACACGGTGCGATAGTGGGTAACACAGTGAGATAGTGGGTAACACGATGGGATAGTGGGTAACACGGCGCGATAGTGGGTAACGCGGTGGGACAGTGGGTAACGCGGTGGGACAGTGGGTAACGCGGTGGGACAGTGGATAACGCGGTGGGAGTGTGGGTAACACGGTGGGATAGTGGGTAACACGTTAGGATAGTGGGCGCACGGTGGGATAGTGGGTAACACGATGAGATAGTGGCTAACGCGGTGGGATAGTGGGTAACGCGGTGGGATAGTGGGTAACGCGGTGGGATAGTGGGTAACGCGGTGGGATAGTGGGTAACGCGGTGGGATAGTGGGTAACGCGGTGGAATAGTGAGTAACACGGTGGGATAGAGGGTATCGCGGTGGGATAGTGGGTATCGCGGTGGGATAGTGGGTAACCCGGTGGTATAGTGGGGAACACGGTGGGATAGTGGGTAACATGGTGGAATAGTGGGTAACGTGGTGTGATAGTGGGTAACACGGTGAGATAGTGGGTAACACGATGTGATAGTGGGTAACAAAATGGGATAGTGGGTAACACGGTGGGATAATGGGTAACACGATGGGATTGTGGGTAACGCGGTGGGCTAGTCGGAGAGTGGGTAATGCGGTGTGATAGTGGGTAACACAGTGGGATAGTGGGTAATACGGTGGGATAGTGGGTAACACGGTGGCATAGTAGGGAACATGGTGGGATAGCGGGTAAAGTGATGGTATAGTGGGTAACGCGGTGGGATAGTAGGTAACACGGTGGGGTAATGGGTAACAGTGAGATAGTGGGTAACACGGTGGGATAGTGGGTAACACGATGGGATAGTGGGTAATGCAGTGGAATAGTGGGTAACGTGGTGGGATAGTGGGTAACACGGTGGGATAGTGGGTAACACGGTGGGATAGTGGGTAACACGATGGGATAGTGGGTAACACGGTGGGATAGTGTGTAACACGGTGCGATAGTGGGCAACATGGTGCGATAGTGGGTAACACGGTGCGATAGTGGGTAACACAGTGAGATAGTGGGTAACACGATGGGATAGTGGGTAACACGGCGCGATAGTGGGTAACGCGGTGGGACAGTGGGTAACGCGGTGGGACAGTGGGTAACGCAGTGGGACAGTGGATAACGCGGTGGGAGTGTGGGTAACACGGTGGGATAGTGGGTAACACGTTAGGATAGTGGGTGCACGGTGGGATAGTGGGTAACACGATGGGATAGTGGCTAATGCGGTGGATAGTGGGTAACGCGGTGGGATAGTGGGTAACGCGGTGGGATAGTGGGTAACGCGGTGGGATAGTGGGTAACACAGTGAGATAGTGGGTAACACGATGGGATAGTGGGTAACACAATGGGATAGTGGGTAGCACGGTGCGATAGTGGGTAACACGGTGCGATAGTGGGTAACACGGTGGGATAGTGGGTAACACGGTGGGATAGTGGGTAACACGATGGGATAGTGGGTCACGCAGTGGAATAGTGGGTAACGTGGTGTGATAGTGGGTAACACGGTGGGATAGTGGGTAACACAGTGAGATAATGGGTGCGATAGTGGGAAACGCGGTAGGAGCGTGTGTATCGCGGTGGGTTAGTGGGTACCACGCTGGGACAGTGGGTACCGCGGTGGGATATTGGGTAACGCGGTGGGATAGTGGGTAACACGGTGTGATAGTGGGTAACGTGGTGGGATAGAGTGTCACACGGTGGGATAGTGGGTAACGCGGTGGGACAGTAGATAATGCGGTGGGACAGTGGGTATCGCGGCGGGATAGCGGTAACATGGTGGGATAGTGGGTACCATAGTGGGATAGTGTGTAACACGGTGGGATAGTGGGTAACACGATGGGATTGTGGGTAATGCGGTGGGATAGTGGGAGAGTGGGTAATGTGGTGGGATAGTGGGTAACACGGTGGCATAGTGGGGAACATGGTGGGATAGTGGGTAAAGTGATGGTATAGTGGGTAACACGGTGGGATAGTAGGTAACACGGTGGGATAGTGGGTAACATGGTGGGATAGTAGGTAACACAGTAGATAGTGGGTACCATGGTGGCATAGTGGGCAACATGTTGGGTTAGTGGGTAAAACGGTGGGATAGTGGGAAACGCGGTGTGATAGTGGGTAACATGGTAGGATCGTGGGTATCGCGGTGGGATAGTGGGTAACACGGTGGGATAGTGGGCACACGGTGGAATGGTGGGTAACATGGTGGGATAGTGGGCACACGGTGGAATACTGGGTAACACGGTGGGATAGTGGGTAATGCGGTGGAACAGTGGGTAATGCGGTGGGATAGTGGGTAACATGGTGGGATAGTGGGTACCACGGTGGGATAGCGGGTAATGCGGTGGGATAGTGATAATGCGGAGGGATAGTGGGTAACACAGTGGGATAGTGGGTAATGCTGTGGGATAGTGGGGAACATGGTGGGATAGTGGGTAAGATGGTGGGATAGTGGGTAACGCGGTGGGATAGTAGGTAACATGGTGGGATAGTGGGTAACCTGGTGGGATAGTAGGTAACACGGTGAGATAGTGGGTAACGCAGTGGGATTGTGGGTATCATGGTGGGATAATGGGTAATGTGATGGGATAGTGGGCAACACGGTGGGATAGTGGCTAACATGGTGGGATAGGGCTAACACTGTGGGATAGTGGGTAACACTGTGGGATAGTGGGTAACACGGTGGGATAGTGGGTAACACAGTGGGATAGTGGGTAATGCGGTGGGATAGTGGGTAACGCGGGGGGACTGTGGGGAACGCGGTGGGATAGTGGGAAATACGGTGGGATAGTTGGTAACGCGGTGGGATAGTGGGTAACACGGTGGGCTAGTGGGTAACACGGTGGGATAGTGGGTGCACGGTGGTATAGTGGGTCATACGGTGGGATAGTGGGAAATACGGTGGAATAGTGGGTAACATGGTGGGATACTGGGTAATGCGGTGGGATAGTGGGTAACACGATGAGAGAGTGGGTAACACGGCGGACTATCAGGTAACGCGGTGGGATTGTGGGTATCGCGGTGGGATAGTGCGTAATGTGGTGGGATAGTGGATAACACAGTGGCATAGTGGCTAACATGGTGGGATAGTGGGGAACATGGCAGGATTGTGGGTAATATGGTGTGATAGTGGGTAACGCAGTGGGATAGTGGATAATGCAGTGGGATAGTGGGTAATGCGATGGGATAGTGATAATGCGGAGGGATAGTGGGTAACACAGTGGGATAGTGGGTAATGCGGTGGGATAGTGGGGAACATGGTGAGATAGTGGGTAACATGGTGGGATAGTGGGTAACGCGGTGGGATAGTAGGTAACACGGTGGGATAGTGGGTAACGTGCTGGGATAGTGGGTAACACGGTGGGATAGTGGGTACCGTGGTGGGATAGTGGGTAACACGGTGAAAGAGTGGGTAACACTATGGACTATCAGGTAACGCAGTGGGATTGTGGGTATCGCGGTGGGATAGTGGGTAATGTGGTGGGATAGTGGATAACACAGTGGGATAGTGGCTAACATGGTGGGATAGTGGCTAACACTGTGGGATAGTGGGTTGATTAGTGTCTAATGCGGTGGGATAGTGGGAAATGTGGTGGGATAGTGGGTACTGCGGGGGGATAGTGGGTAACACGGTGGATTAGTGGGTAACGCGGTGGGATAGTGGGTATCACGGTGGGATAGTGGGTAACGTGGCGGGATTGTGGGTAATACGGTGTGATAGTGGGTAACACGGTGGGATAGTGGGTAACGCAGTGGGATAGTGGGTAACACGGTGGGATAGTGGGTAACACGGTGAGATAGTGAGTAACGCAGTGGGATAGTAGGTAACGCAGTGGGATAGTGGATAATGCAGTGGGATAGTGGGTAACGCGGTAGGATAGTGGGTAATGCGGTGGAACAGTGGGTAATGCGTGGAACAGTGGGTAATGCGGTGGGATAGCGGGTACCACCGTGGGATAGTGGGTACCACAGTGGGATAGTGGGTAACGCGGTGGGATAGTGATAATGCGGTGGGATAGTGGGTACCATGGTGGGATAGTGGGTACCATGGTGGGATAGTGGGTAACGCGATGGGATAGTAGGTAACACGGTGGGATAGTGGGTAACATGGTGGGATAGTAGGTAACACGGTGGGATAGTGGGTAACGCGATGGGATAGTAGGTAACACGGTGGGATAGTGGGTAACATGGTGGGATAGTAGGTAACACGGTGGGATAGTGGGTACCATGGTGGGATAGTGGGCGATACGGTGGGTTAGTGGGCAACACGGTGGGATAGTGGGTAACGTGGTGGGATAGCGGTTATTGCGGTGGGATAGTGGGAAACGCGGTGTAATAATGGGTAACGCGGTGCGATAGTGGGTAACGCGGTGCGATAGTGGTTAACGCGGTGGGATAGTGGGTAACGCAGTGCGATAGTGGATAACACGGTGGGATAGTGGGTAACACGGTGGGATAGTGGGGAACGCAATGCGATAGTGGAGAACGCAATGCGATAGTGGGTAACATGGTGCGATAGAGGGTAACACGGTGGGATAGTGGGTAACGCGGTGGGAAAGTGGCTAACGCGGTGCGATAGTGGGGAATGCAGTGCGATAGTGGGTATCGCGGTGGGATAGTGGGTAACGCAATGCGATAGTGGGTAACGCGGTGGGATAGTGGGTAACGCGGTGGGATAGAGGGTAACGCGGTGGGATAGTGGTTAACGCAGTGCGATAGTGGATAACACGGTGGGATAGTTGGTACCGCGGTGCGATAGTGGGCGCACGGTGGAATATTGCGTAACATGGTGGGATAGTGGGCACACGGTGGAATATTGGGTAACACAGTGGGATAGTGGGTAATGCGGCGGGATAGTGGGCACACGGTGGGATAGTGGGTATCGCGGTGGGATAGTGGGTAACGCGGTGGGATAGTGGGTAACGTGGTGGGATAGTGGGCACACGGTGGAAAAATGGGTATCGCGGTGGGATAGTGGGTCACACGGTGGGATAGTGGGTAACACGATGGGACAGTGGGTAACACGATGGGATAGTGGGTAACGCGGTGGGACAGTGGGTAACGCGGTGGGACAGTGGGTAACACAGTGGGACAGTGGGTAACGCAGTGGGATAGTGGGCGCACGGTGGGATAGTGGGTAACACGGTGGGCTAGTGGGTAACATGGTGGGATAGTGGGTATCGCGATGGGATAGTGGGTATCGCGATGGGATAGTGGGAAACGCGGTGTGATAGTGGGAAACGCGGTGCGATAGTGGGTAACGCGGTGGGACAGTGGGTAACGCGGTGGGACAGTGGGTAACGCAGTGGGACAGTGGATAATGCAGTGGGATAGTGGGTAACACGGTAGGATAGTGGGCGCACCGTGGGATAGTGGGTAACACGGTGGGATAGTGGGTAACGCGGAGGGACAGTGGGTAACGCAGTGGGACAATGGATAATGCAGTGGGATAGTGGGTAACACGGTGGGCTAGTGGGCAACGTGGTGGGATCGTGGGTATCGCGATGAGATAGTGGGAAACGCGGTGTGATAGTGGGTAATGCGGTGGGACAGTGGATAATGCGGAGGGACAGTGGGTATCGCGGTGGGATAGCGGTAACATGGTGGGATAGTGGGTACCACAGTGGGATATTGTGTAACACGGTGGGATAGTGGGTAACACGATGGGATTGTGGGTAACGCGGTGGGCTAGTCGGAGAGTGGGTAATGCGGTGTGATAGTGGGTAACACAGAGGGATAGTGGGTAATACAGTGGGATAGTGGGTAACACGGTGGCATAGTAGGGAACATGGTGGGATAGCGGGTAAAGTGATGGTATAGTGGGTAACGCGGTGGGATAGTAGGTAACAGGGTGAGATAGTGGGTAACGTGGTGGGATAGCGGGTATCGCGGTGAGATAGTGGGTAACACGGTGAGATAGTGGGTAACACGATGGGATAGTGGTGGGATAGTGGGCAACACGGTGGGTTAGTGGGTAAAACGGTGGGATAGTGGGTAACGTGGTGGGATAGCGGGTATCGCGGTGAGATAGTGGGTAACACGGTGAGATAGTGGGTAACACGATGGGATAGTGGGTAACATGGTGGGATAGCGGGTATCGCGGTGAGATAGTGGGTAACGCAGTGGAATAGTGGGTAACGTGGTGGGATAGTGGGTAACACGATGGGATAGTGGGTAACGCAGTGGAATAGTGGGTAACGTGGTGGGATAGTGGGTAACACGGTGGGATAGTGGGTAACACGGTGGGATAGTGGGTAACACAGTGAGATAGTGGGTACGACGGTGGGATAGTGGGTAACACGATGGGATAGTGGGTAACACGGTGGGATAGTGTGTAACACGGTGGGATAGTGGGCAACACGGTGCGATAGTGGGCAACACGGTGCGATAGTGGGTAACATGGTGGGATAGTGGGCAACACGGTGCGATAGTGGGCAACACGGTGCGATAGTGGGTAACATGGTGGGATAGTGGGTAACACGGTGCGATAGTGGGTAATGCGGTGGGACAGTGGGTAACGCGGTGGGACAGTGGGTAACGCGGAGGGACAGTGGGTAACGCGGAGGGACAGTGGGTAACGCAGTGGGACAGTGGATAACGCGGTGGGAGTGTGGGTAACGCGGTGGGACAGTGGGTAACACGGTGGGATAGTGGGTAACACGTTAGGATAGTGGGCGCACGGTGGGATAGTGGGTAACACGATGGGATAGTGGTTAATGCGGTGGGATAATGGGTAACGCGGTGGGATAGTGG